>NC_034412.1:82396150-82547466 GCF_002078875.1 Numida meleagris | reverse complement strand
GGCCCGGCCCCGCTCGGCGCGGGCTGATGAGGCGCACGGCGCGCCGGGGTCAGGTGTCGGCCCGGCGGCGCGGGGCTGCGTGCCATGCTGCTGCCTTGGGTGCGGCGGGCGGATGCGCGCCTCCTTGCTCGGGTCCTGCCCCTGCCCCTACCCTGCTCGCCGCAGAGTCCTCTGCCGCGAGCCTACAGCCGCGGGGCGGGCGGGAAGGTGAGGGGTTAGCGAGAGTCGCGCTGCTCGGGGGTCCTGGCTGAGATCCACGTTTGGGGGCCGAAGAAGAAAAAGCTCTGTATACTTCTAAATTATAAATCGGAAGGACTTTCGTTACTGGGGAAGCAAAGCGGTCGTTCCTTTAGTTACGCTGTATCTCATCTGTGGCGGTTTATCCTGCTTGACCGGCGTCGCTCTGTGCTGCATTGCGAGCGCCGTGCTTGCAGCCTTTCCTAATTCGTTAGCACTAACGCGTGCCCTTCCGCAGGGCCTGGTGCTGGGAGCCTACGCGAGCGAGCAGGAGGAGGGCGCTGCCCAGCTGAGCGCGGCGGGAGGCGCGTTCGACAGCCGGGTGTCCGGGAGGCTGAGCGAGCTGCTGGCCGCGTGAGTGCTGCGTCCCCGCTGAATCGGATGGAAGTGCCTGTAAACGGCAGCAGGAACGAGGCGATCTTCTTGATCGTTGCTAGCCTTCAAAGCCGTACCCCTTTCCAGGCCGGTATTTGCTTTCCCCCAGGCCGAGCGGCTTGGAGGGAGGCTCCTAAGCGATGCTCCGGGCATTGAGGAAAGAGATGCAAAGTATCTATGGGGGCTGCTCTTTATCGGGATGAGCCAGCGCGGTGCGGAGGAGCACTGTGTGGCTGGGGGGTGAACACGGCAGCATAACTTTGTTACCATAAGGAGCTGTTCACTGAAAGAAGCTTCTTTTGTTCTAGATGTGGGCCCCCTCTGAAGAAAGGGAAAGCACGTGTATTCCATGGTTTGCATCAGGTATGGACAGTGGATTTTTGTATGTGTATTTCTCAGTGTGTGAGACTTGCCCTTGTGGGTTACTTCAAGCTTGGTTCATTGGTGTGCGTGTATAAATGCTTGTGCACACAGATGCGATACATCACGAGGGTGTGAGGTGGGGATCCACCCGCATCAAGGTGCAGTTGTGGTGCCATTTGAGAAGTCCTAGCACATCTGATGCCTCTGCATGGGTCTGGCAAATACAGTTTGTGCCTTGTTGGAGTGAGGCTAGGCAGCCGCTAGATGTCCCCGTGTAAGTAACTGCATCTCATGTTAGCGCTATGTAAATGATTTTAAATCAGTTTGTAGGAATTATTGCCTGCCACGTTTAAGTTCCCGTGTGCACAGCAGACGGGTGATGTACCCACAGAAAGGCTGCCATGGATTCATGGAAGATAAGTTCCCAGAAGGTCCCATTGTCCCAGCAGTACGTACAGGATGGCCCCTGAAGTGAGCAGTACATCTCTGCAGGTGAATGCAGTAGAATGTGACCTTACGCATTTTTCTACGTGTGTAAGATAATAATAGCTAAAAAAGGATAACTTGAATCATCTTCTAGGAAGCTTGCACTAGTTCCACCATCTTGGGTGTTAAGACACTGGGGTGTAGTAGTTTGAAAGCCAGTAGAATCTGACAGAGCAGCTATTTGCAGTGGAAAGATAAAGGAAAGCCTATGATTAAATTACTGAAAAATCTGTTCACATACATAACCTTGAGTATGGTTTTATACGAACTTGAATTAATTCTTAAAGGTCTCCTTTCATCTTTGTTATCTTTTCCTTTTTGCCTTCCACTTTTGGCTTGTAAGGCAAGTGTTTTTAGTCTGCTGTGCTACGAGACTGCTGAATTCTGGATCTACGTACCTTTGTGTAGCTTTGGTTTTGCACTTGGCTAATTGTCCCAGGTCAGCTCCTGAGCTGAACTGGTAGGCTTAGGCTTTGAAGAGACTTTTTTAGATCGAACATACTACGGAGCTAAAATGGTTGCACTTAGCCAGCTCACGTCTGGCCTCTGTTCTGCAGCAAAAGCTGGATTTGTTTTCAAGACTTTCAGAGTTTCCCTTCCAAGTGTCTTCTGCTGTATGGTGAGCATAAAGCCATATCTGCTACAACACACATAATTCAGTGGACAGCCTGCCCAATTGTTTGGATCCCTGTGGCGAATGACTGAGAGTGGAAGACAGTGGCACCATACTGACACTTTTAAAAAGAGAAATCTGCATAATGTAGAGAATGTATTTTAATGCTGTTTGGCTTGATTTGGGGAGCATAGTCTTTATAACAACTCTGCACTGTGGCCGTAACAATGAGGAAATTGAATCCGTTCGTGTGTTGGCTTTGTGTAGGACTTTCCAAGCGTGGTTGTAGTTGGCTTGGGCAAGAAGAATGCTGGAGTAAATGACCAAGAAAACTGGAATGAAGGCAAAGAAAATATCCGTGCAGCTGTTGCAGGTTAACTGGTTTTTAATTTTCTTAAGCCTTTTGTCTAGAGAAGTCTTTTAATGGTGCAGCACGTTCCATTATAACCACATAGATTATAAGCTGAGACCAGAGGTCAGTCACGTGTATACGACAGCTCTTTGTCCAGGCTGTCTCACTAGCTGCCAAACACTTACAGTCTTTGGGTACAAAAAAGAATTTATGGAATATGTTTTGGTTATGGTTTTGTTTGTTTTCTACTGTTCATAAAAGCACGTATAAACTATGTTGTGAGAAAAGAACAGTTATAGAGTCTTAGCAAAAAACTAAATCACAGCAAATTTCTGATACCTATAGATACTCATAATCCGTAACACTCCAGAATGATAGAGGCTTTCTTTGCTATGGGCCGAGCTTAAAGGAATCAGAACAACTGTGGAGTTTAGTCTTTATTCTTATGAAATGGCCTAATTGTTGGAATTTATCAAGTAATATTTTTCATCAATTTGTCAGTGTATGATAATTAGCATTTTAAATTATTTTACCACGTGATCTTTTTAGTTGATTTATTTATGAACTTAGATATCTAAAGTAAGCTTTTTTCCTTGAAATGTTCTATGGATCATATCAGAGACCTGTTTAGCTTTTCTGTGCAATATTTGGCCTATTAATTCTGTACTGTATTTTTCAGCTGGTTGTAGACAGATCCAAGACCTGGAAATCCCCTGTGTTGAAGTGGACCCTTGTGGAGATGCTCAAGCAGCAGCAGAAGGTGCTGTCCTTGGATTGCATGAATACAATGAGCTGAAGCAAAAAAAGAAACCTGTAGTTACTCCTCAGCTTCATGGAAGGTGATGGCAAAAGGAAAAGTTGCCTGTGTATTTACCCATTTGTCTATTTCTTAAATTATGCATGCTTGTTCATGAGAAAAATGAAACTGAAAGAACAGGGCTAGCAACAATCTCTCTCTTAAGTCCTCGTATTCCTTTGAATTTCCTTAATTATTTTACACCCCGGGTATATTCATGGTGTTTGCTCTATACATTTTGTTAGTATGCGGTGTTCTGAGGCTATGGGTAAATAAATGCTGCTTCATAGAGAAGAAGGCTGAGGATAAAAATAACAGCAAAAATTACTTAAAACACGTCCTGATGTAAAAGGACTTGCACTGGTATTGCATGCCAAAATTGCGGAGCAGAGGTATCTTAAACTCTGTAAATGAATAAATCCATTGAGAATCAGGAAATGCTAATTGAGACCAGACCATGAATATGTTTTATATAGTTCACTTGTTATATTTGCATTCACAGAATAAAATGCAAGAAGAAAAGATTGGCTTCTAAGTAGACCTTGCTGTTACTTGAGAGGAGAAAGTAGTAAGGGAGCTTTTGATTTGAGAACAAAGTTTCACTAATCCTCCTCTACTGTGTAAGAGTGGACTTTGGATCGTCCATAAAGGATATTCTGTCACACAAAGCAAAGACGTTTCCCATGTGTACTTTATATGAGAACAAGCCTTTCCTTATAACGAAGTTGATCTAGGAAATAAAATAAAAACCTTATAATCGAAGCATGGCTTGATTCCATCCCTGCAAGTCCAGGCAATGTTTCTGCATTCCTATGGGCTTCCATCTGCACTGTGTTACTCTTGAGAGGCAGAATCCAGCTTAATTCCCTGCTTTGTGACATCTTTTATGGTAAATAAACAAGTCTTTTGGATCCCTCTCCATAAAATTAGAGGTTATGTACTGGTAGTATTCCAGAGTAATAAGACATCCTCGTTCCCTATGCAGTCAGCTCTTCAAATGCTTGCTCTTTCTTTTGCTAGGAAAATGTCTTGAGTGCACTGTGAGCTGAAACCCAAATTCTAGTCTTGTCACATAATTGTACCTCAGCGAAGTGAAAAACAGAATTGAAGGCTTTATGTGGTAAATGAAACTTTCAGGGGTGTTGTAGTTAATGTGATTACAAATTTTGGAAGGCATATAAACCTTAAATGTAAGGATTTAAGCCAATTTCAGAAAGTAAAGATTAAGACAAGACCGAATGTATTAGGTAGTTTCACATCTGCCTGCTCTGGGATTATTCTAGCTTTCTCTCAAGCACTTGAACCAGAGGTGAGATACTAGACTAGATACATTGTGGATCTCGCCCAGAATTCCTCATAGTCACGGTAATGGGACATTCTTAATTGCCTTAAATTAATGCTGCTGTTCTTTCAAAAAGGAGAGAACAAATGAATGCTCACATCTTACTTTTTTAAAGGTTGACGATCATGATTGTTACGTATTGTTTGGTTTCTTTAGTGCTGGAAGTGAAGCCTGGCAGAAAGGTGTTATCTACGCAGAGGGTCAGAATCTTGCTCGGTACCTAATGGAGGCTCCAGCTAATTATATAACTCCAATCAAATTTGCTGAATACATTGAACAGAAGCTTGGAAATTTCACTAGCAATGTGAAGGTCCATATAAGGTAAAATTCAATTTTTCTATGGAGTAAAAAGCCTTCCATGCCATTGAAATTAGTAGCACGCTCTCATGTTCATTCTGCTATCTCAAAAAACAAAAGCAAGTAAAGTCTCCGTTGAAAAGGCATAAAGGTTTCCAGACTGCAGGCTGCTCTCAGAATTAGAAGGTGAGCTTCTAGTTAGCAGTTAATCATTTTGCTGTGTCACACTATCTGCTTACTCTGCTAATTAGTCACATGGTCAGTTAACTGCTTAATTGACGCAAGGGCTGTGAAGGAGGAAGCCTGGTGAAGAATCAGTGCATAAACTACAGATTCTAGGTACCTTTTTTTCTAATACCTCTTCTTTTATTCCCAATTGCTACGTATACCTTTGCTTTTTGTTGTTGTTTATTTGGATGTGGCAATTAAACATCCTTTATTGCTGTTGCTGGGTGGTTTTTTTTGTTTTTGTTTTTGTTTTTGTTTTTT
The DNA here is from genome assembly GCF_002078875.1 of Numida meleagris. Classification (NCBI taxonomy): domain Eukaryota; kingdom Metazoa; phylum Chordata; class Aves; order Galliformes; family Numididae; genus Numida; species Numida meleagris. The sequence goes on along the minus strand of NC_034412.1, from coordinate 82,542,116 downwards.
TTTTTTTTAAGTTTTTAAAATGTTGAGATAGAGCCCTAAAAGCCTTTGCAATTGGATTTGCACAGCTGATGCTTCTTGTCTCTGAATTTCTAGTTACTGCCCTTCCTCTGAAATGGGTTGACTGGTTGTGTAAGTGCTGGAGGGTGTTCCCGTGAAAAGGGAAAGACTGAGGGAAATCAACTGTACACATAGTATCTGTTCTGATAGGAGAAAGCAAATAGTGAGGGGATGCAACACTGTTACTCCATGTGCCTTCAAAGCCTATATGGTCTGATAGGGAAGTTGAAGTTGAATGTTTCTGAGGCAAAAAGTACGGATTTGGTCTTCTTTAAAAACAAAAACCAAACAGCAACCTTGAGGCAGTATTTTTCTGTTTCACAAAAGAAATAACAACAGTGGGATTTAAATGATGGCTTCCAGTATAACTAAAATTGAATTAATTATGTACAAGCCTTCAAGAATCATCGTCTTGCAAAAACACCTTGGTCAGTGTCCAATTAAAAAACAAAAACAAAAACAAACTATATATTTCTGTTCCAGACCGGAGTCCTGGATAGCAACGCAGCAGATGGGAGCATTCCTGAGTGTGGCCAAGGGTTCAGCTGAACCTCCCATCTTTCTGGAGATTCACTATCTAGGAGGTGCTAATGCAAATGACTCCCCATTGGTATTTGTAGGAAAAGGAGTTACATTTGACAGGTATGTATGGTAATATTTTCATGGCTTGGTGGCAAGGGGAAGTTATGGTTTAGTTATTAAAGGATGGAGCTCAGATTGACTGTCTGCATAACTCAGACAAGAAATACACGCTTCAAACTGTAATCCTTTTAAACACAGAGGTGAAGCCTTGCTCGTGCCTTCCTGCTATTCATGTTCAACACAAAGATGCTTTTTCTTTGCTCAGCACATCTTTCAATGCTGTTCCAGTGAACTAGCTCTACGTAGTATGTTGTGTTGCATTTCCCCAGAATAAAACAAGCTTCAGTGACTGAATGGTGTAGAACTGATATGCTTTTGGCTGGTAAGGGAAAATGAAATCTGGGGGAAAGAAACAAAACTTTTGTCTTTTTGTTTGGTCTGAGCAAACTGTGGGATGAAGAATTTACATACTTAAAATTGCAGTCTGTCACTGGGCATCTAGATCATGTTTAAGCAAAGTAAAAACAGTTTGTTCTTTGCAGCAGGTTCTCACGTAGGACAGAAAAAGCAGTTATGCATACTGAAGAATTTATCAGTCTGTTCTCCTTCCATGTGCTTGACTTTATGAAATCTACTATTCCTTTGTACTCTGCTGTTACGAGGACTGTAGAGTACATGAGAACTGTTTCGTTAGTCCACTGCAGATTACCTGAGTTCTTATGGTGTAGAGGAAGTAATTTAGGTGAATTTTATCAGAAAACCAGATAAACACACTGAAAAACAATCTACTTGAGTGGTGTAAGAAGATCTGAAATGGCTGAGTCTAGTATTTACTGATTTTTGATGCTAAAACGTACTGATAGAGCATCAATGTATGTGACATCTAACACCTCCATGCTGGATGACATTTATTCTGCTTATTTCAGTGGTGGCATTTCACTGAAGCCATCATCAGGTATGGATGCGATGAGAGCAGATATGGGAGGGGCAGCAACTGTCTGTTCAGCCATTGTGACAGCAGCAGCTTTAAAGATACCTCTTAACATAATTGGTAAGTGCTTGGGTGAGAGTCTGAAAACCTTAATTTTACAAGATTCTTTTTAGATGAAGTCATTTTCTAGTATCAGCAGTGGTAACATTTAAGACATTGTCTTACGGAAACGTCATGGGCTCTTGCAGACCTGCTTGTCTCATTCCCCAGCTCAGCCTCTCTTCTGTTTTCACTTGCTTATCAAAAATCACTACTTTGGTGTTAATAACATAATGCAAGGCAGAATTAAAGAAAAATTTAAGACATGTTTTTTAGAACTTAGAATAGGAACTTGGCTGTCAAGAGACCTATTTTTAACACGTTTTGCAGAAGTCCTGATGCTTCATTACAAGAATGAATTTGGATACCTGTAAAAGCCATTAGAAATGAAAAGGAATTAGCTGAGCTACCTCTGTGTTTGCCAAAGCTGAGAAGGATGAGGCATCAGCTTTTTCCATAGGAGAATGTCTCAACAGAAATTTTAAAACAAACAAAAAAAACAAAATAAGCTGATACTATTTTTTTTAGTTATAAACAATGCTTGTTGTTTCTGCAGAAATGTTGCACAGTTAGAATTAAATCAGTTAATTCGGGAATTGTGGTTAAAAAAAAGTCTGAGATGTAATCCATTCTAGGTTAAGTTTTATGTTTGAGAACTGTAACTTCCAGGTTAACTATATTTTAGTTGCTGAAATGCTTCAACCAGTAGAGGGCGGGGAACCACACATCCTTACAAGATTCACGCTTAGAAGTATCCCAAGGGAAGTGCTAAGCAAAAGTCAGTGGAGCAGAAATCTGTGTCCATAACTCCACTGAAAAGCAGCGGTCTGCAGTTCTCTCAGTCCTTCATGCTTTGGGTAGAACACGGGAGCAGGTTTTCCCTAGGAACTGGGGTTGTCTTTCATCCCACTGTCCCATTCACTGTTTTCATATAGACTGAAAGCTCATTTGTTTGCTCTTCTTATGGTTGGCATTCTATGGCAATTCCTTGGACCCCTCTTGACATTACACAAAGAGGAGAGCTTGAACAGCTCAGAGCTCAGACGTTCTGATTTTTCAGAAAGAGATAAATCCCTTTACATGTGACTAATTGTTCATGTATCGAAGACATAAGATAGCATCTCTTGACAGAAGCTTCAGTGAATTTTAAAGCTCCTCTGCTTTCGCTTGCCTGAGCATGTAAAGTAGAAGTAAATCCTGGTGGTAAAATGGTGTAGGGGAGAAAATGTTGTGGTGCAACATGCAGAGAAATATCACTGATTGAAAATTAGACCATGTGACTTCCAGTGACCAGGAAAACTCAGATATTGAACACAATTCAAGGTGAGAACACTGCTGCTTTCTTAAGTTTGTTGTTTGTTTGTTTTCTAACTACTTTTTCGATATCTTTTGAGAGAGATGCTAGTAATGCACTTTTTTTTTTTCCCTCTCTGAGGTTTGGCACCCCTCTGTGAAAATATGCCCAGTGGTAAGGCAAACAAGCCTGGGGATGTAGTTAGAGCCAAGAATGGAAAAACAATACAGGTATGCTCGTGAAACTTGGATTTTTGAGTACTCTGAGTGAATTGGTTTAATCAGGTTGCATGACTGTAATTGGAGGATATGCAATGCAAATATAAGTTTCTTATAAACGTAAGAAGTATGTTATTAATTAGAAATTGCAGTCATGGGATTTTTTCAAATATATATTGAAGAGGTTAGACGTTCTACAAATCTCTTAGAAAAACTGGAAAGTATGGTAACAGTGAACATGTTAGAAAATATTGTCAGCTCAAGAGGCTGTAACAATGCTCATAAACAGGCTCTCAGGACAAGTAACATGTGACTGGCTTCTGGCAGACTTTTGAGGACACTTACCTGCTGTCTGGAGTGAGATAGAAGAGTCTTAATTCCCCGCTGCCATAATCAAGGTCTTTACCATGCTAGCTGCTCTTTACAAGCAGAACTGAGCATCGTAGGGTCTGTCAGTTCCAAGTAGCTTGGCAAACTACTATTTCATATTTAATCCAAGATATACTAATTCAATAGATTAAATGGTACATAAAGTTATTGTGCAGTAGACTGCTGACTTTGTGCAGAAGAAGATGGCTTACTCAATATTTCTGTCTGGTGATTCTACCACCTTTGACCTTGAGGTTCTCCCTCTAGTACTGAGTTTGGTGGCATTCAGCTTGGAGGGAATGCATGCATTTTCTTCCAGCAAGGAGAAATCTAGAAGAAATAGCTGGTGGCTCAGAGCACATGCAATTAACCTTGCAGAATTCATCATAAGCTTTCTCTGAAAGGGAAAGATGCAAAGGGGCTATTGATTTATTTTCTTCTTTAGAGGAAAAAAGTTTAAAGACCCAAAGAGAAAGAAATATCACAAGGAACTCTTTCCTGGCACACATCTGTGCATCATTGTGGATCCCCCCTCCTTTGCAGTTTCTATGAGCCGTATTTCTCTGAGTAAATTTTGATTAATTTCCTTGGACTTGTGACAGCGTAGTCACAATCTGACATCTGTTTAAGAGAATGTGTGAGAAATAAGTCAGTTAATGGGATATTTTCAGTAGTTGATCTCTTTTTATTGATTTTTCCACCTGAAGGTTGATAACACGGATGCAGAAGGAAGACTGCTATTAGCTGATGCTCTCTGTTATGCCCACAGTTTTAATGCAAGGGCTATTGTGAATGCTGCAACACTAACAGGTAAGCAGTCTCCCTTCCCTTCCCTGCTTCATTTTGGAAGCCATTTTTTTTTTTTTTATTCTCATTAAATGGTCTGTGGATTTGTTGTACTATGTATACAAAGGCAGGCTAAAGTTGAAAGCAGGTGAGACAACTTTGCTCGTTGTAGGAAAAGAGCTTGCACAAATCCTGTTCTAACAACTTCTACAGCTGTGGCATATCTCCAAGACTGGGGCTACTGGCATGCAGGCAGCACAGTAAGCAGTGTAGATGGAATTGGGTCTGGCCCAGCTGAGCTGGTAAGGATAAGCCCAGGAGGACTTACGCAGACTTAGATGTTTCTGCACAATGTTTCCCTGTGCTTCTGTTTCTCACTGAGCTTAATAGTAGATTCCAGGCAATTATATCACTCAACATCTTACATAAGCGCATCCAGGCAGCAAGGCTGGCTATGTGATGCAGAGATGCTAGCATGAATGTGGGAAATTTTGTCAGTTCTATATGGCAGTTACCATGCTAAGCCAAAATAGCTTCTTTGTGAACAGCCTCTTGGGTGCCTGAGTTGTGACCTACCCAGCACCATTTCTTCCATTTGCTGAGCTATCTCAGTCTGCATGATCCTGCCCTAATAAGAGAGTCATTACCACCTTCCCAGGAAGTCATTTCAGTGAAACATCTCTTATCTCATGTGTATGTTGCATACTTGCAAGCATAAAATATTTTGTTTCTTCTCTATAGTTATATATGAATGGGGTTATAATTATAAACTTGAAACCTGCAGAAATAGCACTCTGTATGCCTCTCATGAAGTGCAGCAACAGTCTCATGGCTGAAGTGACTGCAGCTGAAATGTGAGCCAATGTGGAAGAACAGATCAGATAGGAGTCCAGTGTGCTGCTTAATAAACAAGCTGAACGAAATAATTATCTTTCTTTGTGTTCTATGTTAGTGCTTTAAATCATGCTCCGTAAGCTTTACCTGTTCAAATGCTTGGAAAATTTCTGTGGATAGAAGCGATGCTGATTTTAAGATGGTTGGCTTGTATAAAAGTATTTCCATGATAGGAGGAATAGGTTACTCTCACTCCAGGCTATTCTGTTTGGGATCCTTGGGCACCAGGCCAAGGGACCAAGGAGGACAGATCCTGCATATGTTTCTGACATTGTTGAAAGTTTTTGCTTTTTAAATCTCCCTGGGATTGAGTGTCTGAAATAACATCAGAGAAGCAGATCTGTGGCAACCAATAAATAACTGTGTATGTAATCTCTCTGCTTTAGGCATGGTTTATTATTTTGATGGGGATTATTTTCATTTAAGTTAAAATTTGCATATGCTGTGCAACATCCTCTGTGAGTGAAATTCACAAAAGAGAAAGTACCAGGTGGAAAATTGGATGAGTTCATAAACTTGAAAAAGTCCAATTTTCTGTGTAGAAACTGTAAAATTTAGATTTTTTTTGAGAAGAGACTTACTGCTAAATACATTAGATTAGGCATATTGCTATTAAGCTGAAAACAGTCAAATTTTATGAGATCTGGAATGTAATTTTCATGAATTCTTGTCCTCTTAGTTAAACTTCTAAACAACTTTAAAATTTTTTAAAACAAGTGGAAGTGCACTAAAATCTGTAGGTTTTGTGGACTTCAGAAGTTATTAGCAGTGAGAATTAAAAAGGAAAGTACTGTGAGGAGTCAGTATGCAGAGTAATAACTCAAGCCCATCTTTGCACTCATTGTATAACCTTTAAGGTGTCTTTCTATAGGTGCCATGGATGTTGCATTGGGGTCTGCTGCAACTGGAGTGTTCACAAATTCATCTTGGCTTTGGAATCACCTTTATGAGGTAGGCCATCAATGTTATTATCAAATGATAACAATTTGCTAATAGCTGCTATTACTAAAAAGTTAGTGCTTTACAGAAAGTCTTACCTTATGCAAATCTAATATGTTACTGCATTTTGAAATCTCGTAGGAATGTATTAGTATTGTATTTAATTGAAAAATACGTAATTAAGACTGCTGGTTCTTCAGTGAGGTTTTCTATCATACAGCACAAAGCATGCATCATGATGTTAAGTTTTGCTTCCTTTAATAACTTACTGCATGTGTATAAGCTCTGGACTACTGACAGTAATTAGTTTTTGTTAAAAAAGCAAGACCAAGAGAGACGTTCAGAGAGGCCTTGCAAGTGGCTGAAGTGTGATGGACATGGGGAGTCTCTGAAGAGAAGGATTTGTGAAAATGTATGTTACCAGGAAAAAAATATTGGGAGGGAGAGAAGTATTCTTTGGATTTTTGCCTTTTGACTACTGCTACTGAAAGGAGGATTCAGTTTTGTTTGCAGTGTATTTCCAAATAGCTGATATTATTTTGGACCATAGAAAATTTTAGAGCGATCAAAGCTAGACAAGGAAAAACACGCACAATGCTTATAAATGCAGTTTGAAAAAGGGAGGGAGGAACACAAACAAACAAAACCAAACAGTGAACTCTGCCCACTGTGTTGCCTTTTCTTTTTCAGGCCAGCATTGTGACAGGAGACCGAGTGTGGAGAATGCCTCTTTTTGAGCATTACACAAAACAAGTAACAGACTGCCCTCTCGCAGACCTGAGTAACATTGGGAAATACAGCAGGTAATGTACTACCCTCCCTCCCGCACCCTGTCCTTGCAGTCTGTAGCCCAGTGTTTGGGCTGGTGGTGTTGCTTTAGAAACGATTCCTTTTTCTGCTTCCTGCAGAGCTGGAGGAGCGTGCACAGCTGCTGCGTTTCTGAAGGAGTTTGTGACAGCCCCTCACTGGGCTCACCTGGACATCGCTGGCGTGATGGCCAACAAGGACGAGGTGCCCTACCTGCGGAAGGGCATGGCCGGGCGTCCCACCAGGACCCTGGTGGAGTTTGCGGCTCGATTAAGCCAAGACAGTCATAATCCGAAATGAAATGCTTAAATGATTATTCTAAAACCATCCTCTCTGCCTTAAGGAAAAAAAAAAGTCTTAAAAGGTGTGGATGAGTGCCCCTAACATATTTTCACAAAAGCAATGAACAGTGCGTTTTATAAATCAAGAATGTCTCATATTTGAGACTTAACTTCCTCTGTTATGCAGTTTAGAATAAAAATGTGTGGTGGGAACTACCTGAGGTATTTAATACAATACCAGGACCATGGAAAAATGGGAACTACTTTATGTATAAAGTAAGCACAGTGATTGTAACCAATAAATCTTTTAGTGGGGGCAATGTGTTTTGACTGAGAAGGAAATAACAGCAGGGGCTAGTGGAGCTGTGCCTGCTGTGGGTACCCTCACTTTTGGTCTGCTCATGTAAACTGTCACTCTTCGAGCAACGTTTGCACAATCAGTGGACACGCCACACAGACTTAGCACGGCGTAGGATAGCGGTTTTGGTTTCGAGAACTGAGGAGGCCCAAAATGCAAATGCGGGAAAAGTGGCGATGAAGCCCTTCTTACCTGTGGGACCGAGCGAAGTCGGGCTGGAGGTGCAGGTTCCCGCAGGGTAGGCCCGCTTCGGGCCCTTTGTTTGCTTTCGTCTGTTTCTGCCGGGGGCCGAGGGAACGCCCCTGAGGAGCCGCCCGCCTCCGCCGCGCACATGCGCGGCGCCGCACCCAGCAGCCGAGCGCCATGGCGGGCGCTCTGGGCGGGATGTTCGCCAACCAGCCGCCGGGACCCCCGCCGCCCGGACCTCCCGGCGGGCCCGGCCCGGCCGGCCTCATCCCGCCTCCGACGGGTCCCCGCAATCCCAACAACACGCTGGTGGACGAGCTGGAAGCGTCCTTCGAGGTGCGGGGCGGGCGGGGGAGCCTGCGGCCGGGCGGGGGCCTGCCCCGCGCCGCGCCCTCACCTCCGCCCTTCCCTCCCCGCAGGCCTGCTTCGCCTCGCTGGTCAGCCAGGACTACGTGAACGGCACCGACCAGGAGGAGATCCGCACCGGTGAGCGCTGCCCGGGGGCCGGGCCGGGGGGACGCTGCTTAGCGAGGCTTCGTCTGGTGCCCCGTCTGGCTGTGAGCTCAGGGCCGGGATAGCGCTGGTAGCAGCGAAGCGCGCGGTGTACGAAGGGGCGCATCCTGCTAAACACGCGTGTATTTTAAACCTTACGGTGAGCCTGGCACTTGGGCTTACTGGGAAGGTTTCCTTACTCAGCCACACTCCGCGAATCATTTTATCGCTCTTTATCATTCTAGAGAACTTAATAACAATTGTTTTCTTGAACCTTTAGCATAAGTTTTGAATGTTTGCAAAGTAATGCTTTATACTGAGGGTTAATACACGTCCTCATTCTATAAACATATGCCAGAAATCGCTTTGGTAGACCTTAAGATTTTTCCTAGATGGTGTTGTAAAAGGTGTTTTTAATAGCATGCACACAAATGCCACTATTGGTCTGTAGTGACTTCTGAGAATCTTTTCTGTCTCCCTATTGTGCTGTTCTACCCGTAGGTGTCGATCAGTGCATCCAGAAATTTCTGGATGTTGCAAGGCAAACAGAATGTTTTTTTCTACAAAAAAGACTGCAGCTGTCGGTCCAGAAACCAGAACAAGTAATTAAAGAGGTACGCTAAATTATAATTAAAGAGGTATGCTAAATTGGTTTACCCTTGTTGTGCTAGGTCAGATATGCTGTGCAGCAATGCAGGTAAAATTGCCTTATTTTCACTACTTTTGGGTTTCTCAAGGGGATGCCGTACCTGAAGTTTGTAAAACCTGGCTGTCAGTGTAGCTCTCACCACAAACCTTTGGAAGCAGGATGGAATGCCTGCTGCTCTGGGGAGGACTGGGGCACAAATAATGGTGATTCACCTGAAGAAACAAATGAGTTAGGTTTTGCTGGAATAATGTTCACAGAATGGTTGAGGTTGGGACCGCAGAAGGTTTTTACGTCCAACCCCTGCTCAAGCAGAGTCCCCCAGTGCACACAATGCACAACTGTGTCCAGCTGGCCTTTGAGTATATCCATGGAAGGAGACTCTGCAGCCTGTGCTCATGCTTCATCACCCACACAGCACGGAAGTGCTTCCTGGTGTTCAGTCAGAACTTCCCTATCTGTGAAATACATGACCTACTGTATTCACAGGCCCATCTCTCTCAAGCACTTCCAGGAATCCCTATAAGATCAGCTTGAAAAGTCAGGCTTAAAAATTACATGCACATTAAACGAGACTTTATTATTCCTGGCAGTACTGTCTATTTACTAATACCTATTTTTTTCACCCACAGGATGTTTCAGAGTTAAGAAATGAATTACAAAGAAAAGAAGCGTTAATTCAGAAGCATTTGAGTAAACTGCGACACTGGCAGCAGGTCCTGGAAGATATCAGCGTACAACACAAAAAACCTGCAGAAATGCCCCAAGGTCCATTAGCATACCTGGAACAGGCATCTGCTAATATTCCTGCTCCAATGAAGCAAACATGAATTAACACAGCTAAATCTAAGTGATGGTCTTTTTACTTTGTATGCTTTTTGTATAATGTAATTTGTACTACAAATATAAACAGTTAAGATAGAATTAAGTTAAATAAATTCTCTTTTTTGAAGAAAAAACACTTTGGTTTTATATTTAAATTGAAAGTATATGGAGTTCCTGTTCAGAAGGCTTTCTGGTAGATGTGCGTTTTCCAGAATACATCCTGTTCCTTCTGGAAACGGGGGTCCTAGCTTTCCCCTGATTGTATCTTGCTAGTACGATGCAAATACACACAAAGGTTCTTGTTAGGATGGATGGATACCTCTCTGCAAGTGCAAAATTTCTTTATGTAGCTGAGGAGTAAACTAGGATTCAAATCCTTCAGCAGCTGCAGATGAGCTATCCTAGTCTATAACACTAGGCTGCTAGTTGGGCCGTTCCCTCCCCATGTTTGCTGAAAGTTAATTTGGTGGGCATCAAAACCATATGGGGACAACGTATGCAGTTCCCATAAATCCGGAACTCTGAGTGTATCAGTCTGACTCACACTTCAGCATAACAGCACTATTTTGCAAGCCATGAAAATCAGTCACTTACAAGCAAGTTTTAATGTTTGTACTTAAATACCATCCTGATTCATCAGGCTGATTGATTGTTACACGTGTTGGAGTGCACCAGGAACATTACATGACAGTGTTATAGAAAACAGTTCATTAAGCAAAACAGAAAATATTTCTAAAACAGCTTGCTGTAAGCTTGCTATTCTTAGATGCATATTACATGCTGCTCAGCATAAAACAAGTTTAACAAAAAAAATTTAAAACAAAATTGCATTACTACGCAGAAAAACAGATGATGAAGCAAGCATATAAACATAGAGAAATCACTTACTTAGAAGTAATATCTTCAGCTGGAGTCTGTAACAGGACATTAAAAAACAAATTGCATATTTAATGTAGTTGTGGAGTGGCACATTCTCTTGAATAAAAAGTCATTTCACATAGTATTAAGAATGTTGCTTTTTTTTTTTTTTAAACAGAGAATTAAAAAAATGCATTTTTCTCAAATCCATGCCTGTAATTCCACTGTAATTAGATGTAAGAGAGTGCTGTTGTTCCTAACGACTTCCTTGGAAATTATTTCAATACTTTTTGTCGTAAAACTTACGAGATTAACATTCCCTAACAGAAAACAAACAGCTTTTCTGGTAATTCTGAGGGGTATGTAAATTATTTGCTTTAAAATGAAAAATATTTTGTAAACCATTCTTGATGCTCAGGGTCTTGTTGGTCATCTTTGGTTTGTGGTAGTTCACTGCCCTGTGTCCTGTGCAAACAAATAAACATTAGAATTGCTTACAATCTTACCAATATTCAGTATGTTTTTTTCCCCAGAAAAACATTAAAATCCAATGAATGTAGCTGTGTTCACTTGAACTGTGCGAGGCCAAAAGGAGCCAGATACAATTTCTACTGGGATCTGTGCTAGCTAGACACAAACTGGGTAATAGCACTGGTATTAAGACAAAGGAAAGTGTGAAAAAGAGCTAAGCAGCAGTGGAGGAATGTTTTAATATAATTCTTGATATCTCAGAAATACGGATGATTCAGTAACAGGAAGTTTTGAAAAACAAAATGGCAGCTGCAATTCACTTAAAAATATATAGTTCATGCATGAAAAAAGAAGGACAATTTTATTTGGAACTGAAAAATTAAATGTTAACTGGTCTCTATAATCGATTCTATTACATAATCCCCGATTTTTCAGGATTCAAGATGCTTTTTTTTTTTTTTTAAACATTTGTGTTAATTTCACTTAGTTTACAGTAGCACATGAGTTCACATCATAGAATCATGAAATGGTTTGGGTTGGCAGGATCCTCTATGATCATCTAGTTCCAACCTCCCTGCTAGTTTGTAGTTGCAGGGCTTGTAGTTCCCCAGATTTCTTTTTTTCCCCTTCTTGAAAATGGGGGTTATGTTTCCACTTTTCCAGCCAGTGGGAACCTCGCCAGACTACTACGACCTTTCAAATACGATGGATAGCAGTTAGGCAACTTCATCTGCCAGTTACCCTTCCCCGTAGATGGATCTTGTCAGGTCCCATGGACTTGTGCACCTTCCGGTTATTTAGATGGTCTCAAACCTGATCTTCACTTACAGTAAGCAGATCTTCCTTCTCCCAGTTCTTACCTTTGCTTTTTGCAACATAGGTGGTGTGGATAAAGCCCTTGCCGGTGAAGACTGAGACAAAGAAGTCACTGAGCACCTCAGCTTTCTCCATATCCCTTGTGACCATACCTCCAGTTTCCTTCCAGAAAGGGCCTGCGTCTTCCCTGGCCTTCCTTTTATCACTGATATACCTGTAGACTTTCTTCTTGTTACCCTTTATGTCCCTGGTTAGATCTAATTCTATCTGGGTTTTAGCTTTTCTAACCTGATCCCTGGCTGCTTGGACAACTTCTTCGTAGTCCTCCCAGGTAACCCATTCCTGCTTTTCCACTCCCTATAGATTTCCTTTTTATGCCGAAGTCAGTCCAAGAGCCTCTTGTTGATCCAAGGAGGCCTCCTGGCATTCTTGCCTACCTTCCTCTTTCTTGGGATGCACTGCTTCTGGGCTTGGAGGAGACAATCCTTGAATACTAACCAGATTCCTAAGGCCCCTCCTTCCTCCAGGGCTTTATCCCATGTCATCCTGCCAAGCCAATTTATGACTGATTGATTTAAAAGAGTAAGAAGCAGCCAAGCTACTCTTAATGTCCCTGTGTATTACCCTTTAAAATAGAAATCTGATTTGCCTTGGCAGTCATCTGGGATGACACAGAATGCTTTCATCTTTAAGATGTAGGAATTGCCAAGCTGGATCCAAGCCAGTGCCCTGTGTTACTGTCTTTGGCAGGAGTCAGCACCATCTGCCTTCCAGGAAAGAACTCTGCAGCACTCAATGTACAGAGTAATTACTGTCCACTAGGATTGTAGGTGGGAAGGCTGGCTTTTGTCCTGAAGTATACTGGCAATTTTATATATATATCACTGTAACTATATATAGTATTAACTACATACATTTTTGACTCTTTCTTAGAGTTAATTTATGTTTGGAAAATCCTAAACATTTTTTAAATAATAGCTTGTAAGTTTGAAGAAAAAAAATCAAGCTTTTCAGTACAAAACCACTTAACTAAGAAGTTGTTTGAAATCAAGAATAGCAAAAGATCTTGACACGTGACACTGGAAGACCACTAAGTATTATTAGTTATTAATAGTTTTATTAGTATTATTAGTTTTTAAGTCTCTAAACCCTTTGCCAGATGATTAGCCTAGGTTCATTCAAATGTCTCCTAAAATAAAAGTTCGTCATCAACCAGGTGCAAAACAAGGATACAAAAGGAAGAAACACATCTTTAACAGAATTACTGATAGGCACTCAAAGTTTTAAACAGCCATGTTCATTATTAACCACACTCCAATATTTACAGTGCTTCTCCCTTTGTATCTGGCAGGCTTGCAATGATAAGCTCTGCTGGGCTTTTAGTAGAGTCTACGTTTGCAGTTAAGTTCTGGATCTATCTGAAGAAAACTGATCACATGGAATTCACTACCAGGACAGGAATCTTGCATCGCTGTTTATTTCCAGAAGCATAATGTGCTTGAACGTCTACAAGATTCAGAATACAAATTCACTGAAATTCTTTGAAATCACATCAAAATAGACAAATACCTTGTGGCAGTGCTGCTGTCTGAGGTCTGTGCAGTTGGAGAGCCCACTCTGAGGCATCCAGGACTCCGGTCTAAGCTTGCCGATTTTGTTATTTGAGGAGCACTTCTTTTTGATCTCAAGTCACCACTCAAAAAGCTCTTTGCGTAGGAAGCTAAATTTGGTACACTGACAACACGACTGGGCACCTCAACTGGTCTCTTCTGCTGCTTATTATCATAAGAGAAAACTGCATCACACACATTTTTCACACTTTGTAGTATAAAAACAATACTTAATTCCTACATAATTTGGGAGGAGCACCCAAAAATGAAGTTTCACATCTTTCTCCAATTTAGAATACACTCTCTTTTCAGGGTATGCTGTGAGCATCCATGGGGTTAGGTAGTCTGATTAAAACAACTTGTGTATTTGACTTTGAGGTTTTAGATATACCCAGAGCTCGTTTATGTGCTGACCACGAATAAATTGAGAGTAGCACAAACCCTATTCATAATCTTTCTTGATACATACCAATATCAAAATAACTTCCAATTACCTGCAATTGGTGGCTGTGCTTAACCCAGTGGAAGACTGAGCTGCTTGAGGGTCTGCTGCTTTGCATTCGCTTAAGAACTCGTACCCATGCACTTCTGCTGAGTTTATGTTTTACTCAGAACCTGTTTACAGGTTGGCCTACTGGAAAGAATTCTGCTGAATAGCATTACCATAGAAAATTAACAGGACCTTTACTGTCCTCATTATTTGTATGATTCAAGTAAAAGCAAAACATCATGATCCATAATTTTAATTGAATTACCAATCTTACCTTCATAGAAGGAGTCAAACATCCTGGATTAGGGGTGAAAGAGAAAGATCGATTTCTGTAAGATTCAGCGTTGGCTAAAAGCGAATGCTGAAATTTTCTTCCTTCCTGATGGAAAAGAAACGTGTGTGTCTCTTTGGTGTGTAAACATATTTATGTCAAAGAATTGCAGAGCAGAGAGAAAGTATCAATCTGAAGCAATATGTGAAACACTGAACAGTGCCTTTGAACAGATGCCAAAACACATATGTACATGTAAAAAGACATCTTACCACCAGCTGCTTAATAATTTCTTCTCTCTCACTTAGTTTATCTTGCAGGCAGCTTATAAGGTGTAGATCTTCTGGTCTGGACTCTGGTTTTCTTGTGTTTTCTTCTAATTGTTTAAGTCTATGCCAAAGAAAGAATGCAGACCAACAAAAATTTTTCCTTAGGCCAGGTTCAAGAGATACCTGAGCTGTAGTTTAAATTCCAAGACTAAAATACAGGGACATAATAAGGACTCTTCAATAGAACAGCACTTTTAAAAATGGGCATCTGTATGCAGATTATATGTACCTACAGAATGCTGTGGAGTTCCAAACCAAATTGCCCTACCCAGCGTAAAATCTAGGCCCAGTAAAATACTAATTAAGCTTGCACATCATACTGCTTGTCTAGTTTACTAATGAGAAAAATCTGTATTGCTCTATCTAGTCATATCTGTATCCATCTACTTGATCTCTTTCTGACCCAATAATTTTAGAATCTACAGGCTAATTCCAGCCATATTTGACTGAGGTCTCAGAAATACAAACTTCCTATAATTTCCATTAAGAGAAGGGTTGGGATGGTCTGCTGCTTTAGTGAACCCTCTAAGGCAAAGCTTGTAGTGTGATTTCTGCTCTTTAAATGCTTTAATCAAGGAAGAAGATTCAAAACAGAATTTACACCTTAAAGATGGTGTGGAAACATATGTTTGATTAACCCATGAAAAAACCAACTAATTATTTCATCAGCCAAGTTTATGAATTTTGCTGCTCAGGAAACTGAGTGCCATCAACTTCATCTGCCATACAGTGAAGTTAATTACAGAATACAAACCACTCCCCTTTTTTTGTGAGAAGAAAAATTTTTGAGAGTACAAAAAGACCCCAATATTACGCTTTTGATTTAGTGTATCTCAGAGTTTAGGCATGAACATATAAATGTTCAAAGACCTGCCTACTTGCAAGTAGGTCTCCCTGCTGGAGTTAAGCTGCACAGCTGAGATTCAAGTAAATGACAAGGTCAAAAACAAAGACTATTTGTGGGAGGCCTCTCGTGTACAGCCTGAAGAACCGCAGAACTACTTACTTCCAAAGAAGGCTGCAAAATGCATCTATTTACATGATATAGTGGGGGCTGCAGTTTGAGAATATCCTGAGAAATTTGCGATGGAGTGAGAATGAGCAAGAGGTTAATCTCAAGGGTGCTGCTGTGCTGAACAAAATTAAGTACAAGACAATGGCTCAAGGCCTCTGGTAGCATCTGTGACAAAGATGATTTTATACATCATAAAATTGTAAGATGCTAAGCACAGGGTTTAATTTATTATTGTAAAACTGCATAGTGGTTTCCTTTAAACAGTATTCAGTTTATTACAATGTATCTGTAGTTTTGTGTTTGTAAAGGAAATACCTCTACACTTCTATTTCAGTGCTCATCATACTCTACCCATAAGTAATTTAAATATATATATATATATACAGTAGGAATAATTAAAAACAGAACTCATTGCCAGTATGAGTTGCAGCTTATTTAAATGGCATAACCAGCTTCTAAGGAGAAACTCTTTGCTTAGAGATGTGCCCGAGTGCTGCTGAAATCAGGTAACGGTTTTGATTTCCTTCCAGTGATCTTGTTTTAGTATGTCCAGTTCTTTTTTATGTTTCATTTTGAGGTCTACTACCAGTAGCCTTTCATTAGTATTAAAATACGTCTGAATTCTCATGTTTTAGTACTAGTTTATTATCACTGATGAAAGCATGCAGTTTTCAGGTCTTTTAGTGACCAGAAAGACAGCTAACAACACCGCTCTGGTGCTTCTGCTTACTGGTCTGACTTCATCACATCACTTGCAGTCTGATGCTGAACCACTCTAACAGTGAGAAAGAGACAAGTTATTTGGGAGAAGAAGCACTTGTTCTTCAGCCTTCGGGAAGTGGAAGGTTTTTTTGTACGATACTGTTGGCTTTCTGACTATGGTTGGTTTATACATCAATCCTAATGCTCAAATGTGACAATAAAATATTATAGGAATTCATTTTAGCAAAATTAATTTGGAGTCTCTGAGATTTTAAGATGAGGCTTTGATGCTATACTTCATCCCATCATAGCACCCAATTAGAAATGGTTAATAATGCCTACCACCATTCTAAACATAAACTAAAACAAACATGAATGCAAGAAACTTTACAGAAACGCCTTTACAATGTTTATCTTTATCAGACAATATATTTCGAAAGATACTGTTATTTCATTAGCACCATCAATTGAAAAACAAAAAACGCCTGATACTTTTTCAAGCCCAGCCATAACATTGCTCTTTGATGCCAACCCCCAAACCAAAAGACATTTATTGAAGAATCACATTATCTCACTGCCTTTTCGTAGAATTAGCTAGGTTGGAAAAGACCTGCAAGATCATCCAGTCCAACCAGTTTGTTTGCTAATGTTTTGTTATACATTAGAGAAACTTTTTCATTTAGGGATTTGTTTTCTCTTCCCATAAAAAAAAAAACAAAACAAAAAAACCTTCGACTGTTCTGATCCTAATCCTTACAGAACGTTTCTGTCCCTGAGGTGGAATTCTCACAGCTCTGGAGAACAGAAAATATTACTTCAAGTAGATTACTGGCTACACTTCCTTGGCAACAGTAGCAATGTCAATTTTAAATACTTGGTTACAAGATTTGGCACATGCAGATAAAAAGCCACAATGAGCAGAAACAACTGTATATAGTTGTGTTGTTGATGTATACAACATACCAAAAACATATTTTTGGTAACATTCATTCATTTACTTGTGTTGAAGATTCAGATCTTTAAACGGAAAAAACAACTATATATAGTTGTTTCTGCTGTTAAATTATAACTTAGATAAGGTCACTGTTGTTAAGGTTACAGTAAAAAGCTGTTATTTTTATGCACTCACCAATTTAACTATCACCTTACCCAAATTATTGGCCCTGCAAAAGCAAAACAAGACCTGCAGGCTAATGTTCCACATTTTCTATTGGTTAATCTCAGAGCAGCCTGTATCAGATGCCTAGGACCATTTGAGCTCTTTGATTTTCTCCTCTTATTTGAAGAATTTCTCCTTACATAATTTCCATTAATGCTGCTTCTGTTTACTGCAGCAGAGCTACACCCCATAAAGATTATTCTCCAGCCCAGCAGCTTTACCATTTGAGGCCTTTTTAGACCTCATCACTGACATGTGACTAATTCTTCTCTTCATGAACAGAAGCTCTCAATTCCTCCAAGGTAGCTGGAGGGCACTGATGAAACTCTGGTTGCATTTCTTTCTGTTGATCTCATTTCAAAAGCTTAAAATGAAAGTCTCTTTCAAGTATCTCTCCAAAGAGTGCAAAGGAAAAAACTTCCTTTCTCATTCTTTAAATATCCACTGACTGGTAGACAGCAATAGAATTACTCTGGCCACTCTGACAGCCTGCAGAGAGACATCCCTTGAGTGCATTTCTCTAGACTATGAAGCACATAATTTAAAAGCTCCTTTTAAGGAAATACTCTTCAGAA
The DNA here is from genome assembly GCF_002078875.1 of Numida meleagris. NCBI lineage: Eukaryota > Metazoa > Chordata > Aves > Galliformes > Numididae > Numida > Numida meleagris. The sequence goes on along the minus strand of NC_034412.1, from coordinate 82,524,056 downwards.
ATCTTTTTATATGTACAGCTGGAGTAGTCAGGAGCATACATTCTACACAACTGCAGAAATGAACTGAAAAGTACTCATGTACCAGGTCTTGCAAAGAGAATGTGTTAAATATTATGACCCAGAAACTTCAAAGGATTCGATGGCCATAGAAATGCACTGGATAACTTGTCTCCCATGTAAAAAGTAAGTACTCCAGTTTGCTGTGAAGATATGGGGACACTGCTACTACTGCAACACAATGCATGCTCTGAGCCTGCGCCTCAGGACGCAGTCAAGCTTCTACAAAGACAAGCAAGACGACGAGTCAGCTTGCCCTTCTGTGCCTTGACAGTATATTACAGACCCAGGCTTCTGTGAGTGCAGAGGCTCTGTCAGTATCTGCTACGACTGCCCTCACCTTTCAGGGCAAATGTGGCGGCTACAGCCACAGCAGAGTCTCATGGTGTACATATGGCATTCTCAAGTGATCCCTATAGAGTCAGCAACCCACTGGTTTCAGCTGATGAGAATGGGTTTAAAAAAACCCTAACATTTATTCTCAGAGAATTCTGCATTTTTTTAATAGGTTTTGAATGACTTTGGGGCTTATTGTTTCCAATCCTTTTCAAATACAGTCAACGTTATGCAGTTTTTCTCTGGTCACTCCAGTGGGGCCACACTGGACAAATTTCTCTGTGGTGTACAACTGAACAGTAACTTCAAGTCCTTTTAGTTTGGTTGGAAAAAAAGAATATGATATTACTGCTTTTGCAAAACTCCCAGCATCTACAAATAAATTTAGCACTTTAGAAAAGGAGAAATTTTGACATCACAGTTCGAACGTCTCGAATGCTAGCTTCAATAACAGACTCTCTCAATAGCAGTCTGAAGTATGAATTTAAGGTAAACCTTTTGTGTTGTCTCTCCTTATCCTGAAGCTGTGCAGCTTCTTGCTTCTGTGTCTCCAACTCAGTACTGAGTAGTTCCATTGCGTCCTTCAAAAGTAAGTTCTCTTTCTTAAGCTCAGAAATTTCAGTCTGGCACTTTTCCAGTTCATCGTGAAGAGATCTGATCTGGCTCTGGCTACTTCCTTCCTAAGAAAAATACAAAAATTAATTACTCATAGCCCCTTACTATTTAGCCTGAAAATCTCACCGGATCCGTGTGCACTGATCTTGAACAAACTGATTTATCAATTCTATGAAATTCTATGTACTTGACAAAATCTGTGATCACATTTTCCCAAACATGCATTGCATTCCCCATAAAATATATATTTTTGGTAACATTCATTCATTTACACGTATTGAAGATTCAGATCTTTAAATGGAAAAAAGTCCGCCCATAGGTTAGGATAAACAAGGTTAATATTTTTAAGTGTGACATGAAGAAAGGAAACTGACTGTACTTCTGCAAGAGACTTTTATTATGCTTGGAGAGAGAAAAGTGATACTACTGCTTTCAGAAAATACAATAAGATAATGAAATAGGAAGTGGGTTCTCGCCTGTTGCTTCTTCAAGGTCCTCACACTCCTCAGCTCTATTTGGAGCTCTTCTATTTGTTTTTTGAGATTAGTGCATGATGTCTGTTGCTCAGAAATTTCCACCCTTAGAGATCCTAATAACAACCAGAGAGATGATAATTAGTAGTAAATAGTACAAAAATGCAGAGCTACAACTGCAACAACTCAGCATTGGAATCACAGAAGTAAGGTGTCAGCTGTTCTTCAGACTAAATTACTGTTATTGCTTCTTCTAACCTTGACTTAACTGCAGCACTCCTGAGCTTAATCGCAAAGTCCACTGCTGGTTTATAAAAGGCATTAATGCAGGCTGAGAGCTCTGTCTGCGTTATCGAAATGCAACATTTAAATAAGCAGATCTGTCATGTACTGCTATTTTGTAGACTGTGTACAAGTTTCAGGATGGATCAAGTACAAGGAGAAAGATGTTTGCTTCTCTCATTCTTCAAATTTTACTTGAAGAAGCAGAACACAAATTATCTATTGAATATAGTAACTTTAGAGAGCAACAAATCTTTCTGATAAATTTGAATGACTGAAAAAAAGCAAAAACAGATCCTTTTTATACTTGAAGTACTTTTAAATTATTTCTTTCTTTAGTTAAAAAGCATTTTATAAATGAGCTTTAATAACCTGAGTTCAGTCCCGGAGATACTACATGTTCTCATACTGCAGTGTTCTGTTTAGATCTGAACTATTCAGGAACTTTCTAAACTGAATAGACAATGCATATGGAGCCACAGATCTCCACTGCCGAACTCAACAGAAAGACTTGAATCACATGTAATAACTCTCCACATAGAAAAAAGAGGAAACATATATACTAGCTACAATATTCCTATTTAATATATCTGTTAATGCACACTTGTATGTTGTATACAAGCTGCTGACAGCAGAGTGAGGTTAACAAACAAAGGTTAAGTGTGTATTGTTGGAAGTGTAGGGTACGGGAAAGGAGATGATCCAGAAAATGGGAAGGAAAATGAATGGGATGAATGGCAGCACTTCTCAGCATATCATCAAGCAGTAGGAGCTGTGTATGCCATAAGGCATTATACCTAGCAACAGAGTTTGCTGCTTCTGTATCTGCTCAAGTTCATCCTGTAATTCTTTCTTTGCTCTCTCTTCCAAGGTTTGCATTTCCAGCCTATGAGACTGATGTTGGATCTTGAAAGTCTCATTAAATTCCTTTTTCAAGCGCTCTTCTGCTTCCTGTAAGCAAAGCACCCCCCAAAAAAAACAAAGTAGTTGGAGCCTATTTATCGCCCTGCTGGTTTACTTGTAATACCTGGATGAATCTGGTCTTTCACTGCCGAACTTTTCTATTTTCATCATCACTTTACATGATACTTCATCAACATAAGAATAAATGCGACCAGAAGACGAAAAAGAAAACTTAATAGGGACAAGATAAATTATCACAATACCTTCCATTAGATTTGTTGTACATCATGAAATAATAACACTGACATGCTTATTTGGCACTAGAAAAATGTTTTGCCATTCAGCATACAAAGTCCCAGATTTGACCTGTATACCTTCTCTTATTACACTGTGTCAAGACAAAGGCTTCTATCTTTCATTTACTCTTTCTTGGACAGAACTTCCCATCACCACTGGAAGTGTGGCTGACACAATGCTGGAATAGTTGTTCTGCTGTGGCTCTGAAAACAAGCTCCTATCACCAGTTCCATTTCTACCAGCTACTGCCTTCAGCATGGTTTGATAAAGCTGGGATTTTATTCTGAATACATAAACAAGACATTATATCATTTTTAGGGTGGTTTTACCAAATACATTTTAAGAGGTTTTCCCTAATGTGTGTAATATAAAAGAGAGACATGCTAACTCCATGCCACAATTGCATATAGATTTTTAAAGCTTTTTTTCACTTGAACAGCTACTTCCTTCAGTACCTCATTGTACTGCATTAACATTTTGTCGCTGAAATAAATCCCCTTGAACCTTCAGAAGCTTTCGTTATCTACTTATAGAATTCATTTCTTGAAAGCATCTAAGCCAATACACACCATTATACATGCATACTATACTTCTTTTATACTATTTATGTATAAATGAATAATGGATGAAAAACAATAAAAGTGAGTCCTGTTAATAAAACCCTTACAAATTCCCTTGTATTCCTGAAACAGAGCAGAGCTAGAAGAGTTTGCATTTATCCTAGCCTAACTATAGTCTAGGGTACATTACTTTATGGAAATAATTTCATTCATGCTGCAATCTCAGCAGAAAAGTTAAAATGAAAACAACACCACCACCACCAAAAACCAAACCTTAAGATAACAAGTTTCAAAAGCACAGCATAATTCATTATGTGCCACAATGGCACCATCTAGTTAAGATAACAGGTAATAGCCGAGCTGATACTTAAGGGTTGCTAAAATAGTTTAGCCCACACATTTGTTTTTTAACTAGTATCTCATAAACTGACCTTGAGTTCCTGTTTTTTGTTTTTCTCCAACATTTTTAAGACTTTTTGATGCGATGCCTCCAACTGCAGTTTAACATTCTGGTTTTCTTTAATGGTGCTTTGAAGATCCTGCAAAAGCTTCTCCTTTTCTTTGCTGGACTGTAGATTGTGTTTCTTCAGCGACTCCCTGAAATTATCTGCTTGTTGGTCTAATATTTGCTTCAGCTGAGCCACCTACCAGAAAAGCACAAAAAGGTTAATGGCTACATTCACAGTGGAGAAGAATTATGTAAATTTGAGTAAATTCCATGATCCTGTGTCGCTCCATGAAAAAAAAACAAGATGCTTGTTTCATGCAATGAGAACTTTGTTTCAGTGAAGAATGGAGCTAAGTCATTTTTTCTGGATAGCTAATACAGTAATTCAGAATGGTTTTACTCAACTGAAAATATTCACAGATTAATTTCCAAAGCTTTTTTTTCCCACGGTGACATTTTTAAGTAGGAAACTTTGAATTCTTCATTTGAAGCATTTCATTTAGAAATTTAACTTATTTAAAATGACAAAAACACCTCAAATAAAACATTAATTATTAAAACTAATGATTTAAAGACACTCTTGAATTTTTCTTCAGCCTTTCATTGCTTTTTAATTTGATCAACAAATAAAAAACAAGTGATTTGTGCAGCTTTAATGAGTACTTAAAAAAGCCAAAGTAGAACAGCTCCTTCTGAAGAACATCTCGAAGCATTAGAAGCAAGAAAAATACAACACTTCTTTAAGTTCTTTTGGGAGGCAGATACCCCTTCTAAGAGAATCTGGTGAAACAATGACATACCTTTTGCATACACTGTCTTTTGCCCATCAAGTGATTTTCTTAAATTGTTTGTTTTCAAATCATCTTCATCTTGCATATATAGTCCATAGTCCAACTGGTACAGCTGGGGCACAAATCTGGAAGCAGGCTTAAGACTGAGCTTATTGTCAGCCTTGAGATGTAACTCTGCAGAGTCCATTTCTAATGTAGTAGACGTGAACTAATGTAAACAGGAATTCTGCATATCACACCTCAGATTGCTATTTTCCTTCCTTTCCTAACTTAATTACTAAATACAGTAGACATGTCTATAGTAGCAGACACAAAAGCAGAGTTCTCTTTATAAGAATAACATGGATTTGGTATTTTTTAGTGGGAAGAGAGGAATGAGTCTGCTCTCTTCTCTATTCAGTATGTTTTTAAACATTCAGCAGCAATTTGTATTTGCCATTCTTCCTAATTTTGTGAACATCTTAACCGTGAAGTTCTGAAAAACTTCCTTTTGCATAAAAGGAAAACGCGTACCTACTAATGTCAATTAGCATTTTTGCTGCTGTATCTTAAGCTTCCAAGTCTGCTTTCTCACTTCGCCATGCCTCCTGCAAACCTTATATCCCTTCTCTTTTTGGAAGCATGTGAGAGAGTACATAAAACATGAAACAGGACATATACTTGTGCTTTCCAAACTCAGAGAAACTGAAATGAAACTGCGAGAGGGAGAAGTTTGCTTCCTCACAATTTCCTATGATTCAAATAATAAATCATACGATGCTCATATTATTTAAATGATACAAATTATGTAACACATCTACAATTAGATATAGCTTCTAACCTGTGGCTCCTTCATATTCTTGCTTCTATATTAATACACATTCTTTTTCTCTTCTTCAGTGTTGCCTTGACTTTCTTCCCCCCATGTAAATTGCAAACAGATTGCTAGTTGAGGAAGCACTTTAGCTAGTTAAACAGTTGTTGGTAAGTTCAGCTACACAGTCATGGTCCCTTCTAATGCAGCATCACAAAAGCTGGATGAAGATTTACTAAGTGGGCTAAAGCACCTACATCAGTCACAATTCATTCTCACAGTGTGTTCCAGCGTGTTTTGTGTTATGCACAAGAACAGGAGACATGTAGTGCAAAAAAGCCCCTACTTCTCATTAACTTCTTGACCACAGGCAGCATTGCACTGTCCAAAGAGAGGGGATAACAAGCTATGCCATATTTCCCCCAATCCTAGGACTACTTTCTCATGATAGCTAAATGTATTCCCTCCACTTTACAGCTCTTTTCTTTCTCATGTCAGCTGAGCAAGCCAACTTCTTTTCTCCAAAGGATATATTCTCTTTGCCTCCCTTGAGGCCCTTCTCCATTCCCAGACAGATTGCAGCCCCTATTCAAGTAACTCTTGAAGCCTGTATTTTTCACACAGGTTCCCAGCACAGAACAGTGAGATCTATATAACAGAGCTGGGAAGGCTCGAAATGCTGCAAAACAGCTACAAGAGAGTCGCTGTTCCATTTTTTTTTTTTTGAGTATGGTTATGGCTGTGCAACTGCAGTTCTGTACACAAGTCAGTTTACTGTGTTACTTCTATTTAAATAAGTTTGCTCTTTGCTTCAAATCAAAGTCATGTCTCTTTTTCCAGTTAATTGGTGGTGGCCATTACTGATCATCACTGATCTTGAAATTGTTCCCTCTGAACTGCCTCCAACAGTCTGCTCACAAAGAGGCATACCAGCATTATGGTTCACATGGATATCCTTTATCAGATGGGACTGTGCTATCTTTGAACTCCAAAGTTCCTTAGCTTATCACTGGTATTTCACATGTTCTGAGATCTACAGCAGTACCTGTAATTTACACATGATAGAAGTCTGCAAGCAGAGCTGAATCTTGTTAAAAAAACTCTTTGACAAACTTAGGAAGCTTTTTACTTCTTGGTGGGAAAAAAAACAAGCAATCAGTAAAACTTCCAGTTGAATCAGTCCAAAGGAAATGTTTGATTGTATGTGTCAAAATGAAAAATTAAAATGCATTTCCTTCAGACTGAATTCAACATCTTGCAAACTTAAAAATAAATTATTTCATCACTTACAGGGAAACAAATGACTTTATTCACAGCACACAAGGGAAGAAGAGACATCAGAGTTGGTTCTGCTGTGTGTGTAAGAGAGAAAGCAAGTATGGAGGCACAGAAAAAAAACAAGGGCGAGAGAGCACGTGCATGTACACTGAAAGCAACTGGGACACTTACACAAGAGATGGAAGCCTACATTGTCCAATGACAACTTAACACACCAATGAAGAAGTGGCAACATGTGACAGCAGTATCCAACCCAGTGAACAAGGGAACTCTTTAAATGGAGAGAAAGCTGGCAGATGGGAAAAAAGAAAACCATGATGGCCAGCTCTCCCACACTTCATGGGAACGCTAGGTTGGTAGATAAGAAAACAAACATTCCTTCACCAAGTGCAACGTGAATCATGTCTTTTATCTCGTTCTTTTTTAAGTGCCAGAAAATAAGAGTTCTACCATCTCCCAAACAGATTCAAACCAACTTGGTATATTTAATTTCATACCAAGTAGTTTTGAATTGGCAAATTTGAAAAAAACATCTAGCTTCTGCTGCCCCAGACTGTGAATTTATGCTAACTAATCTTACAGTTGTTTCTCGGCATTTTCCCTTGTGACATTCAACTGAACACAAAGACAACTAGCTGTCTGAACAAACAAGTGAAGAATAATTGATTAATATTACTCTTAGTGAAAAACATTGTCTTCAACGTATCTACATGAGACCTATCAGTGGGCTGGATGTACTCCAAGAACAAGCAGATACCAGACTCACTTGCCAACCATACCTTCATTTCCAGAGCTGCTGCAACATTTATGATTTTCAAAAAAAGTAAATTGTAAATCAGAAGATTTAATGAAATGACATCTCCTTTTGCCTCCCACTGTCTTCCAAGCAAAGAAAAAATTATCAACTATTAATAAAAGATAGATACGTTTTGAAATATTTCAGAAGACTTTCAATTTTAATTCTTTTATAACCATAATTACTGTGCTTCTTGATTCTCTTGAAGAAGCACCTCTCAGAGTCTAATAGCCAAAGGCAAAAATACTGGGCAAACATATGGCTGTGCATGTCATCACAGTTCGCTTGCCCTTTGACTTCTTTGATTATTTCAATTCTGTGCCTCCAAGCACTACGAATATTTGAAGCCTAGCTCCTATCAGCTCTCTCCTTTTTGTATTTGTTGCATCTAAGCATGAAATCTCAAAGACAAGATCTAAAGTTGGAATCAGAGAGAATATTTTGACTTACGGTATCTTTTAAGTAGAAAGATCTCAATACATTGCTAGAGTAAGAATTCATATGAAAGACTTAAAACTGTCTTTTGATGTATAATAGAAGAGTCACCACATTTGAGAGTTTGTTCAGAGAGTCAAAATAAGGCACCCAAATGCTACTCAGTTTTATTCATACTATGGTGCTATTACATCAAAACAGTAACACAGTAGAAGCAACAACAAAATAACAAAATGCTATTTTATTGCTGTCTTAAGGCTTATTTCACATTTACTTCAGTTAAGTTCACCGTTAACCACCTTCCAAAGTTTACGGCAATTCCTGACTGGAGGGACAGGTGCAAGTACAACAGGCACACCACTATGGCCGCTATGATTATTTGGTGGTACTCACAAGCCTGCCAGCAAGGTTCTGGTGAGTCCTGTCCTTCTATTTTATGTACCTCGAAATTTCAGAATAGTCTCTTTACAGTTGTTGAACAGATCCTGTAGTGCAAAAGTAAGGGACTGGAGGACTCCAATTAATTAGCATTCGATCCACACAGGACTTCATATCTTTCCTTCCGAGGCACCAAATAGGTGCAAATCTGGCTTACTTATCCAGAAAAAAAAGAATCAGTAATATAGAAATACTGCAGTTTTGAAGCGTGTCCCCAGAGAAAACTAATTATCATGATTCCGTCTACTCTGCACAGTGCTCTAGCTATGTCAGCCCAACCAAAAATATGCCTTATGCTGCTAAGAAAGCTATTTTTAGATGTGAAATAGCATCCAGGTTAGAACCGGATTAGTAACAGCACATTGCCTAGTCTCTGAGGCGGAAGCTCTGGGCTGAGCCACTGCAAAGTTCCCAGCTGGGAATTATGCCCTCAGTGAAACATAATGTGATATTGTAAACAGTTGTTTCTTGGCTGTGAATACTCAAGTATCTATAGAAGTAAAGTACCGTAAGTTGAAACCACTTCTCTGGTGAAGTAATTTCAATTGCGTAGAGGCAATACCTGTAATTGGTTCAGAAATGATACCAACAACAATGCAGATTTTTTTTGCTTCAGAGGAACCATTTCCATTTTCACCTCACTGTCAGATTCCAAGATACACTAAAAAACAACTCAGTGCATCTCTTCATACTTACATGATGTTGTGAATGTAACATACAATATGATATACACAATTTTACTTGCCTTATCTATGTATTTAGGCAACAATATTTTCTCAGTACCCCTGGCACCTACTATGACCTCACAGTATCATAGGACTAGCAGATAGGAAACGGGCTTCCTCTCCTGCTTTTCTGGCCTGAATGGGTGACTTCAAGAGAAGTAATTTGATGTCTCACTGCTTTACTTTTTTGCATCAGCAAAACCTGATCAGTAGTTACTTCAAGAAATAAGCCTTCTGATTTCTTTGAGACCTTCCATTGGAATATATACGCATAAACATATGCAATATTATCAGGTTGGACAGTATCCATCTCTTCCCCTTATACCTCAAAATCAGTACAACTTTCAGGCACTACATATGCCAGAATATCACGATAAGTTTTTGGCTTTGAATAGACCAGGATTTTTTTTTTTCCTTAGGGGAAATCTAGAAAAGAACAAAGATGACATTTCTAAGAACCTGTATGTTGTGTTAAACGCAAGGAAGTCACCCTGGATAGGCCAACACAAGTTGGATTGACCTGAAATTCTCTCAGTGAAGAACACTGTAGAAAACAGTGGCATGCAGATGTGTAATAAGACCTAAAATCATGACTTAACCAGAAGTTTTAGGACATTAAGAACTACATTTATATTCTGTATTTGTAACACCAAGTAATGGATAGAATGTCAGAATGCAACTGTTTGATACCAGAACATGTAGATCTGCATTACAAGTGAAATAAAAAAGAAAGGACCACACTTCATTCAGAACTATCACAGGTGAGTGGAAGAAAAGCAGATGTTATACAGTAAATGACCACAACACATGCTGCAATCGCGGAAATGTACCACAGCAAGCAGTACAAATGGAAGGGGAAAGTGAAGGCAGGTGGGAGACACAGACTCACTGGTGGCCTAAGCAAGATGTTATCTGTTCTTTCTCTGTTTTTGAACACTGGAAAAGGTCTTATTATAGCCACTTGGAAATTACAAAAGCCAGCTGAGAAAAATCTAGGGTTCCATCTCTTGCTGAGCTGTTACTATGCAAGATCCTACTGAACTTGCTGGAGGTGAAATTGCGTAGAAGCAGTGAAGATACAAAGTGACGGAAATTACAGCCAGTTGGTCACAACAACAGTGGTTATCTCTAATTCACCAGTTCAATAGTGTCAGCTACCTAATTCCTGTTGCTGTCCATTACTTTAAACTAAATGGAACGTTGTGTATTTGGGAATATTCTGATTTTCTTTGGTAAAATTTTAGCTTCTTAAAACCCAGACTGTCAGGAAAAAGAAAAAAAGTTCTCATAATCAAAGCACGTGCATCTACCTATGATCTCCCAGAATCATAGAATGGCCTGGGTTGAAAAGGACCTCAAAGATCATTGAGTTTCAACCCCCCTGCTGCGTTCAGGGTCGTCAACCACTAGACCAGGCTGCCCAGAGCCACGTCCAGCCTGGCCTTGAATGCCTCCAGGGACAGGGCATCCACAACCTCCCTGGGCAACCTGTTCCAGCCTGTCACCACCCTCTGAGTGAAAAACTTCCTCCTAATATCCAACAATAGACAACCACAAACCATTTCATTGCCAAAAATGACAACAAGTGCAATGATGCACTGGGGATAGAAAAATGTAGCACTGAATGTCAACAAAACTTCAGAACTTTTCACTAGGATGGAAATTTCAGTTCTCTTAGAGCAGTCACTTTTATAGCTTATCCATGAGAAAAAAGTACCAAAATGTTCACAGGTGAATCCTTCACATGAGAACATGAAATATCCTGAGCATAAGATATTAGAGCAGATAACATTTGCCTAAGAGAACTGAATAAAACTTTGAGGGAACACCTGAGAGGCAGCAAATGTATATTCACAGGTTGTATGAAATTTAAGATGTACTCTTTACCTAGTTAAGTAATTGCCTTGCAGGGGTTCTGCTTCGTTTTTACAGAAAATTATCCAACCTGCAGGCATGTCTTTTCAAATCACAACACTTTATTGTACAAATATTTTGGCAGGTGTATTAGTCTGGGAAAACTTGCAATGCTTGGTCTGCAACTAACTATACATACAGGTGGATAATCTAATACTGAAACATCTCAGGTACTTATTTCCAGGTTAATCCATGTTAGCAGATTTCTATTGCGACTTAGATGTAACTGGAACAGGGAATAGTACATAGTCATGTAATCCTCAAAATTCCTTTGGAGTCACAGTGCTTTCTCCGCTTCATTTTTGATCGATCTTGAGAACATAGACACATAAATAATTGCTTATATATAAACTACTGCATGCTCTAACCTGCTTCAGTCACCCCATCAGCTACTTATCAGGCAGGCAGAGCAAAAACAATGATCTGTTCAATCTTTTTACCATTCAATTTTCTTGCTTAAGGAAGCAAACAAGAAATCCCTTTTACATGTCTTCACACACACAAACAACAAACAGAAAGGAAGATTCTGAATCCACATAGTCCCATACGTAGGCAAACAGCCAAAGTCACCATCCAACACAGAGCCATATTCCTTAGCATAAAGCCATAGTGTAACACCAAAGAATGGTATATTATGAAATTTATTAAAATAAATAGGCATGTCAAAATCTTCATAGACACTGAGGAGCAGTAATTTTTGTTATTTCTACCTTACATATTTTCTCAAATGACAGTGACAGCAAATATGATTACACAGAATTGTAGAATCATTTGAGTTGGAAGGGACCCGTTAAGGTCATCCAGCTCAACTTCTCTGCAGTGAACAGGGTACCAATCACATCTCTGGGCAACCTGTCACATATGTAATCAAGAATCTTGAAGAGCCCTTTTATTACTAATTTACATTTAAATCTAGCTTACCTCAAGCGAAGAGTTTTGAAGTTTCCCAGTTAGGGCTTCTTTTTCTTTCTCTAGTTGCTTTATTTCACACTCAGACTTTCTTTTAAATTCCTCTAGCTGTGTCTGGAGTTCCTAAAGTCCAAAAACAAAAAGAAGAGAGTACACAATTTGCTCAAGATTTCCTCAGTAACTCTCTGTGACACTCTAAGACAAGATGATTATAAGCAATAATATTAATAATATTTATTACCTCCTGGTAATAAATGTCTACTCGTATGCTATTTTTTTTTTTTACTATATTATGAAATGATCAGCATTTAAGTTTGATCTGACTTGCGTGAAGAGCTTCAGCCTAGCATCATTCTAAGTATACCTTGTACAAACCCATTCTCATAAAACAATACTGTATGTAATAGACAAAATCCTTTTATACTTACACTTGATCATGCAACTATGTTCCTTGAAACACTATCTTCACATACTGATCATATGTGAACACTCACAATTAGATAAAATAATTTACTCTCCCATATTCCTTTATGAGAAGTGGCACTGCATAAATGTATGGAGTTCAGCAGTTTTATAGAAATTAATTTTTCTGAAGAGCTCTTAACAATTTCTAGTCTCCAAAATCTAGAAGAGACTATAAAACATAGCATTAAGTGACAGCAGCAGCACATCTTTTATGACTTCAGAAGTCATCTGCAAGAGTTTTGATTATTCTCAAAGAGATGTCAAACTTGGGAAGGTACAGCACCATTAAAACTAAGAAAACTGAACAACAGCAACAGAGGTCTACGGAACACTTGGCCAGTCTGATTGTTCAATTCTACAAACTGCTCTAATACACACATTTATTTTTTTGTCTAAGAAGATCCCTGACAAACACATCACACAAAATACAGTAGGAGATGGAGAATAAATTTGTCCTTAGTTTACACTCTAGTTTGGCACACTGTTTAGACATGCACTGAGGTGTGAGCATCACTGCGCATGCTTAAAACTATACACGTTTTCGTATGTTTTAATGGATTTCAGCTCACATCTGTATTCCTACTGCACAGAAGTATTACAGACTGCAAATCTGCTCAAGCCAAAGGACTCATGCCACTAGGTAAGATAACAGAATTTATCACAGTGAGCACTTCTCGTGAAAGTAGAATTCTATGAAGAATGTCTTAAGCCAATTGTTGCTAACATGTACCAACAAGAAAAATTAAAGTCCAGCCACTTAAAACACATTGAGAAAAGGTATTGCTCAGGAAACTTGTCTGAATCCACAAGAAGACAATCATTCTCTGTGAGTAAACTTAAATAAGGTCATGCATACACACTTGTTTTCTTTGTAACTAGTGGTCATGTCACTAATAATACCTCCACACCAAATCCATTTACTAACACTTTGAAGAATTAGCTCCTCTGCCTAAACAATGCAAAATTTTGATTAAATAAAAGTATTCGAGTACTTCCCAGCAGAGACCCATGGAAATTTAAGTCAGATATTGGAATACACCCACAGTACATATTTCTTCAAGAGGGAACTCACATTAATCACTCCAGCTGTCACATGAAAAGCATGTAATTCTAAGTGTTGCTAAGAAGGCAGTTTGTCACATCAAGGATAAAGTCACCTTCCTGCCTCTGGAGCTTTTTGCAGAAATACATCAGCTTGATGGTTTTTTTTTCCCCTCTTCTTTTTTTTTCCCTTCTCAGTAAGACCACAGCAAGAAAATCCTTGCATTTTATGATTCAAAGTGCCTCCAGTGAGGATAAATCAAATGATGTCACTGTGACCAATAAGATTAAAGACAGATGAATTAGAGTATCTATAAATAGAATACTTCTACCTTCTGCATTTTTTTCAGCTTGCTTAAAGTTTTAGATTAACTTGATTTCCTTTATATGCTTCATTACAAATCTTCCAACCCATTTAACAGACATTCCTTCAGACAAATCTCTTCCTTATGGAATTGATTGTTGCCTTTATAATGCAAGTTCTTTGTGTCTTTAATTCATATCTTCTTTTTAATTAGCTACAGCTTCCAGAGTTTATAAATCACAATAGTTATATAACTTGACAAAGCCAAGGTAGAATTCTGGGGACCGTCACCCATTTTGTAGGTAATATTCTATTTCAGTGGGTATTCTCTGTTGAAAAGTACTATATTTTAGCAGACAATACTGAACTATAACCATTCAGGGTTGTATGCCTCATCTTCAGCCTAGGTCTGGTTGGTTTGGGTTTTTCTTGCTATTTTGCTTTGGTTTTGGATGTGGGACTCATTTTCAAGTACGGAGGCTTACTCAAGGACAACATTAGTTCTTTGGAAAAGTACAGAAGATGATTTGTTTTTTGTTTCCAACAGCAATTCTAATTTTACAAAATGCTAGCATTAACAGACATACAGAAAAGATTTGTGTCTGGACAATCGGTAGGGGAAGACATTGTACAGAAGCAACTCTCAGGAAACAAACAGTCCTCATTGTACTGACTCTATTTCTGGTATTATTTCTGTTTAGCTTTTCAGCAGAACAGACTCTGTTCCCTACTAAAAAAAATTAAAAGTCTGTCTTGCAGTTTAACCTCAGCAGAGAGAGTCTGACTTGGATCCTGTTCTCTTCCACTTTTTGGTTAGAGAAGTTGAATGCTATCCTGGTCTAGCTCAATTTCACTTTAAGGATATCAACAGTTTCTTTGCTACCACTGAGCAACTCGTACTTGAAGTTATGAACATGAGTCAGTGTTCCGTTGGATGAGGCCAGAGGTCTAGGAATCCTACAAGACTGGTTTCTACAGAATAACCCAAAAGCAGAAAAAACATTGGAAGAAAAATGACATTGATTTCAGTATATTTTTGCATGCTGTGCCTTTGAATGTTTAAGAGCAAACCACCTGATCAAGCTCTTGCATGTGTTCAGAGCTTCTCTTACTTTGGTTTTGTTTGGTAGAAGTCATTTGCTGCAGTTGTACTATTTGATACTTTAGTTCATCTCCTTCATTTGCTGCCTCGCCCTGGGAATTCAACACAGCTTCCCAACCTCCTGCAGAAGCAACATTTACATCTCAAATAGCATAACTAACTTGTGGAATTTCCAACGTGAGTGACTAAGAAGGAAAATAATTCAGAATGACATTAATGAGCATTTTACCTGCTTTTTTGCAGGATTTCTTTCTCTTGAAGCCTATTTCTCTCTTTGACTACACTTAGATCTTCCTCTGCATTTTTTTGATCCCAGAATTTCTTGCTATATTCCCTTAAGCTTCAAAATCCTAAAACGTGTATTGTGCTTCTATGTTTATTACACGCGTTCATTTTTTGTCATCTGAAATAATCTCTCGCTTTTAGTGCAGTTCCATTATAATAATTTTTCACTAAAAGAGCTTGTTTAAAATAGTCTTTTTCTCTTCCATGCACTTAAATTGACTCTGCTGCCAGAATATTTGTAATGTGGTGCCATCCCCTCAGCAGGCATCATTGTAAGGTGAACACTTGTCAAGAGTTACCATCCAAAATATGTCTATAATTATCCTGAGCTTGGAACAGGCCATAATTCCTTTACTTTCCTGACAATTTGTACTAAAAGTTAATGAATGAGATTTTTGATGAAATTTCAATTTTCCTTCATCCTTGAATATAGTTGTTCACAAATATACATTCTACCAAAAAGTGATCGTGTGATTAAAACGTGACTGGGAAGCGAGAGATATTTCTCTCTGCTAAGATAGGGCTTATCAAATCCAGCAGGGAGACACGTTCAGATTTTTGGGTTGAATGTCTGGTTGTAACCCTGTACATTCCATTTGAAAATTTGCAGGTGATATATTTATGCTGACTGAAAATGGAGACACAAATACACTGCAAAAAAATTATTTTTGTTATCTTGAAACTTGTTATCAAATTCCATCATCACAATGGAAAGCACAGCTGCATATTTTTTGCTGTTCAAAGGATTGTGCTTAGTCAGTGTATTAATGTATCCAAATCCATAACAGTATTTGCCATCACTTGAGTTAGCACTGCACTGCTCCCATTCCTTGTCCTGGTTTCATCCCAGATAGGGTTAATAGCACACCGATGTTCAGTCACTGCTGACAGATAGGTGCTTGCCAGCCATGGCCGTGATGGCAAGAGGCAGAGGGCAGGCAGTGAGTTGGACACACCTGCTTTAAAGATTCAAGGCAATATCCTAAGCTGGACATAAATCAACCTCATTTCATAGTCTTAGAGGATCTGAAGTGTACAGGAGTTGAGTATATGTCTATCAGAAAAGATTTCAGTTTTATCTAGCTGATACTGAATGTAAAAATCAAATTGCTAAATACACCATCTTCTTATTTCCAGTTCCTATTGTGTTTTAAGTTTTTTTATTCCTAAAATGCTGTGTTTCTGACATTATAAAGCAGAAATCACATGCATAAGTTTTCATGCCTCCATTCTTCATTCCTCCTGAACATTATTTACTAATTAATCATCTTAAGTCATTCTTTAAAACTCTCAGCGCTATAACCTTCCATTTCTGTCCTGAGTCTCAAGCATGCTCTAATGCTTACAAAACACTTGACTCAAAACGATACTTAAAAGATTCCTCCTTCCCCAAATTTTAAGGAATTATAATTTGCACTTTCACAGGCAGAGACAAGGATCAGTCTTGTACCTCACCTGTATTCTTTCTTTCAGCTTCTGGGAATGTTTCTTCCTCTCATTTATCTTCTGGCTTTTCTCTTCTAGGTCTGCCTCCAGTTTCTTTACCTGCTGCAGCCAAAAACCTTTCTCAGCCCCTGAGCAATTCCTTTGTTCCATTTCTCTTTGCTGATGATTCTTCTTCGTTTCTGTCATAGATTGCTGCATAGACTTTTTCAAAGACTCTTTTCCTCTCTCACAGGAGGCTTGCAGTTGGTTTGTTTTCTGAGTATATTCTTTAATTGCTCCTTGGTTCTCACTCTTCAGGTTTTCCAGTTCATTTACTAGAACTTGTCCTTCTATGCTGAATTTTTCAGCTAAAATACCATTTTTGTCTAAATTTTCCCTCCTAGATAGTTTGCATTCATTTAGCAGTCCATCAGTCTCCTGATTTAAATGCAGAAGTTTGTTTTCAACGTCTGCATTGGTATCTACTGTGTTGGTGGAAAGGGCCATTCGTGTCTGTTTTACTTCTGTTCTTAGTTCCCTCTCTTCCACTTGCTTCTTGCACAATGTTAACTCTGCCAAAGCTTCCTCCTTTAGTCTCTTGTGCTGTTCCACTGCAGTTTCAAGGGCTTGAATATGTTTTCTCAACAATTGTTCTTCTTCAACTTTGCTTTTGTACTGGAGAATTGTTTCCCTCATCTCAGCAAGAATGCGCTGAACTTCTTCTTCATGAGCTTCTCTCAGAGCCTGTATACTATCTTCATGTTCATCATTCTTAGCATTCAGGGCATATATCACCTACAGACGAAGAAAAGCAATAGGAGATTACAGAATCTAGTAAACAATAGTGTTATGAATTCAGTTGCTATATTTATCAAAATAATTACACTACTATTAAATATTGTCTTTTTTCCCCACACTAACAACAGAAAGGATAATTATAAACTGCAAATTCCTATAGCAAAAGATGACAATACTGTGAGAAATTTTTTCAGTTTTTTTTTTAATAGAGAATGCCTTTTTTGTTCTTAGCAAGTTATTACCTCATACATCAGGTTTAATCTTTAATACAGGGTCCTCCCTCACTGACTCCACATTTGTAGTTCAATTCATCTTGCCTTCAGCGCAGCAGCACTTGCCACATTGCCTTTAGCATTATCAAGTGCTGAGGACCTACAGTGGCAAAAGTCTGGACTCTGTGTTGTACAAAGCCTGAACATTTTTCCTGAATTTGCTTGGATGTATTTAACCATTTTTTGGTGTAACTGTATACTAAATAACTTATTCAATTTCAGTCATCCATAAGTAAAAGCAAACACAAAAATATATCTTGTGTGAAGTTAACTTCCTCCTTGGCAATAATGAAATAAATCACAGAATTGCAGGGGTTGGAAGGGACCTCAAGAGATCATGTCCAACACCATCGCTAAAGCAGGTACCCTACAACAGGTCACACAAGTAGGCATCCAGACAGGTCTTGAATATCTCCATAGAAGGAGACTCCACCAACTCCCTGAGCTCTGTCGCTCTTACCATAAAGAAGTTCTTCCACATGTCTGTACAGAACTTCCTATGTTAAAGTTTCATGCCATTACTCCTTGTCCTATCACTACACACCACCGAGAAGAGCCTGGCTCGTCCATTTGACTCCCAGCTCCCTTCAGATATTTATAAACATTTATCAGATCTCCCCTCAGTCTTCTTTTCCCTGAATAACTCAGTCTCTCCCTATATGGGAGATGCTCCAGGCCCTTTATCATCTTTGTGGCCCTCCACTGGACTCCTTCTAGGAGATCCCTGTTGTCCTCCTTGAACTGGGGAGCCCAGAATTAGACACAAATATAGAAGCTGTGAAGAATCACAAATGCAGAACATGGTCTGCATACACTTCTGGACAAATACGTGGCAAAAGACAGTAATGACATCATATTCGAGAATACAAGCAGACAAGAAGTCATTGTCTACACTTAGATATATGTATTGTTTGGCCTTATATTACAGGCTGCTAATATTCCTCTGTTATTTTTGATCATTTTTTCTATGAAACAGAAATAGTTGCAGGAGACTAAGCAGAATCCTTATCTCCATAAATGGCAACTGAAATCACATTATGAACTTTTTTTTTTAACCTCTTCAGGAGATAGACTTAAAACTACAAGGATAACATTAATTTTGCCCATGGCTTTAGAATGACCAGCAATTATCTCAGGCAACTGGTTAGCTAACTAGGTTAGAAATTAGTGATCACATTTCTGTATTTGGTTCCAACAGCAAAACAAGGATAGGCATTAAAACACCCAGCCTTTGTGATTTAAAGCCTGCCAGCCTTAGCAATGAACTTATCTAGTAAATCCACCTGTCTTGTATTATGTCATATTCAGTCTGACAGCAGAATTTGGGTTCCTCTAAAGTCTGACTTAATTACCAAGCTCCCTCAAATTCCACTGAGTGTTAGAACAAATTAGAGACATTCTACATTAATGGTTATCACCAGCATCTTAAATGAGCCATCTAAAAGAGCAGGGAGATAGGTTTCTCACGGATCTATCAGTTACTCCTATCCATCTGTTCAAGAGCGGCTAGAATCATAATGAAGAATTTTGACTTGAAAATGCATGCCTTTCAATTTAATATTCAAGCTTGACTATTGAAACCAATTCTTCAGTATCTTAACCTTCTTAAAAGATTTAATTTTCAGAGGGCTGCTGGCATGTATTTGCTGAAATTTAAGCCCCTCACAAATACCTTTCGCTCCCTACTGAATATAGCAACTATATTCCTATTTCAGATACCTCATTTAAGAGACTAGAGTCGTGTGTAGATGAATCTGGGAGTTTATGTGCATTCTACTGTAAGGAAAAAAGACTGAAAAATTATTTCAGCACATATACATTGCAAAGGGTGCATGCTGCTGGCTAATGTCATACAAGAATCTCAACGGCTGTGTCAATAAACAGCTCTTTAAAAGGATCTCTACAATGGATTGGTTAGACAACACAAAGAACTGCCTTCAGATGAAAGGAGCACTAGTTCACTTCATAAGTAACTAGCTTAATAGCAACGGCAACCGCTTCCTTCCAGTTCTCTAAAGGTGTTTGGGTATTGTACTGATTTTACAGCAACTGAGTTATATGACAGGTTGGTAGAAACACTGTTACACAGTATACACCACAAGAGCATTATCAGTGCAGTATAAAATAATACATGTAATTAGCCCTATTTTATTCTTCTAATGATGTAAATCTAAATGGCATTTTATTTCCCTTCTGCTTTTCTTTACGCTGCAGTAAAATAACAAAAGATAAAGTAATCAGCTCTACCTCATTAGCTAAGACAAAGGTAAAGTATTCAAACTCAAAGACTTCTGTATTCTAACAATAGCATTAACAAATACTATTATTATAGCAGCTTAACTACCATAATTAAAAATA
The DNA here is from genome assembly GCF_002078875.1 of Numida meleagris. NCBI lineage: Eukaryota > Metazoa > Chordata > Aves > Galliformes > Numididae > Numida > Numida meleagris. The sequence continues at coordinate 82,503,956 of NC_034412.1, read as the reverse complement.
CTGGTTCTAGCAGGTTGCTTTACTTGCTGAATAAGAACTAAGACAGTTCAGTATGGAAGATAAGGGGGAAAAGAAGCAAATAAAGGATTGCAGAAGGTCTTCTTTTGGGCCCAAGCTAGGAGACACAAATCTTTCCTGACTGTGACAGTCAGGAAAACAAAAGAAACAGAAGGGGTCTGGACCCTAATGCCATAAGTTAACTAACGAGAAAAGGCCTCGGAGGGGGTGCCAAGCAGGGCACTCCTGGCAGCACCACAGACAAAGCTGGGAAGGAGACAAGTTTTAATTGCTACCTAGCTTGCTAATCTCACTGAGGCATCATCTCCTTCTCACTAGCAACAGTAGTATCTTTCTTTCTTCACGCTAGCCAAAGAAATTGTTTCATTCAACTCTTATTTTATATATTTCCCAAGCAGATTACAGCATAATGAGGTATATAAACATTTCAGCCTTTACAGGGTCTCTTTTAAAACAAAGGAAAGATAAATTGTTACATGAAATTATATTCTTGTTCATTCTAACACTGAAGAATGAACACTGTTTCTTAATTAAGGCACAGACCAAAGCTATGACTAGTCACAGTGCTGCTGATCCAATTTTACACCAGCACACCTATGCTGATTTCAGCTGAATGACACCGTTGTAACATTGCTAGGGACCTCATGAACTAAATCTCAAATCTCTTCCTGTTCTCTGTGTTCCTGAAAACACAAGAATCATTTTATGCACCTAAACATTTGACAGCAGCTATCAATAAGATGATTCATTTATGCGTTCATATGAAAGAAGCCTTCAAATGCCATGTATTGGCACCATGCATTCAGAAGGATTTCAGAGGTTAAAACTATAAGATTAACTTTAAAATCACAAAGAAATTTTGTTTAAAATTTTTTGTTGTTGTTTAATTGCCTTGGGATTTTTCAGTCTTCCAAGTGTGACTTCAGCACTCTAAAAGAACACAAGCTAAAGAAACTTTGTTCTGAAGTGAAAGCTCAGCTCCAGCTGAAATACCTTTGTTTTCAAGAAGTGGAGTTACAGGGACAAATACCAAAGATTTCTTCTGTGAGTTTTCAGATTGCATAGCTTACTACCATCACATTTAAGAGGAAAAAAAATGCTATGAAATATAACTATATTCCTAAGAAATTAATTGCTTGTTTATCCACTCAGTGTGACAGTACATTAAAATTTACTTGAATCAACATAGATAATACTGGGGTTGATTTTCACTTGTAAAACCCAATAAAAATATCTTTTTTCAAGCTTTTAATTGTCAATAAGTTATTAAAATTATTTTACCAAAATTTCCCACCACTCAAACTTCTGTCTATCCTTGTATAATAGGCACAGCACACAAATTAACAAAGTCAGAGATGCAAAGAGCATAGGGCCAGCTTACCTTCAATGGGAATCATGAGCTCAAAGTCAGAGCTAAGAATCCTGCTCATGGTGCCAGCCTCTCTAAAAAATAGCCAGAATTTTTGCCTCTAGCTCTAGAGACTATAATTGGAAATGAACAAGCTCTGAGGATGCAAGCTCTATGAAAGGCCAGATCAGCTGTCCCAGCATCATACTGAAACACAACAGGATTCACATTCCTTAGTGAAGTTCAGGAAGCTCTATCAGCTTTCTCCTGTGCTGGCCACAAGAATCCCAGGAGGCTTCCACAGCTTCTTGAACTTCAGAAGAGCTGTATCACTTGTGTACTGCATCAGAATCAATTTTAATTACTGAAGCAAAATCCTTTTTTCATACAGGAGATTCTCTTTCAGTATAGGGTCAATCAAAATCCCTTCATCTGTTGCTTCCACCAAGGTAATAAAGCCTTTCAGATCTTGGTGGAGGCACAGCACAGGGGTAGTCAACGGCTCAGTATGAAATCTGCTTGTATTTAGATGATCTGCAAGCTCACTGTGTAATGTCCTATTCTTACAAACATACTAGAGTATCTGTAACAGCTGAGAGAAGCCCCACTGGAAGAAGGAAAGGTGATCTTACATTCTTAAAGTTCAAACATATTCCCCTTTTTCCTACATGTACCATGAATTAGTCAGTTCAAAAATACACTGAAATAGTAAAAGGTACCAAGAAGCTACAAGCACAAAATATCCGTGGTAAAATGCTGCTAATCTCTTCTGAAATGTCTTTTGCCTTCTGTCTATCCCTTGTTTCTGTGTGTTTATTATTTTTTTTCCTTTTAGTTTAAATTCTATAAGAACATCCGACAAACACATTTATCCCTTTCCATTTTTGATTTTTTTCTTTTCTACCCTGCACAGTAAAATATCAAATATATAAAACCTTAGTTTAGCAGCCTATGCATTGCACATGATCTATTTACAACCGAACGTAAAATTAGCCTCACTGAAATCTTACTGAAGAGACATCCAGCTGTACCCCATTTGTATTTTGTAGTGTCTAAAGATAAACAAAATAATTGTCAGGCAACTTAAGAATCAGGAAAGTAGAACTATATTGCAAGAATGTTTCCACAAACAGATCAGGTGCTCAAAAAGGCACCAATACCATGACCCAACAATAGCAACAAGGTACTACAGAATCACAAAATTTAATTCTAGAGGACAATTCTTCTGGTGGGAAACTCATATGTGGTCCACATCTTGGCTCTTTATTAGTGTTTATTCCTTCCATTTTGACATGGAAACCCTAAGAAACTGACGACTGCCTTAAAGCACAACTACCACAGAAGAATGTCCAAGGCAGCCACCAGTAACTCCTGCAAGAAAATAAAAAGAAGGAAGTTTCCCATACAAGAGATGGGATTAATATCACCTAACATCACTCACTTCATTACACATCTAATCCAGGTTAACCAATGCAAAAAGAAAGGTGCCTGCAAAGGACAATGTTTCCTTCAAATACTAACTTGAATTTGACATCCAATTTCCATTATAAAGTAGCTTTTGCTTGTTGATTACTAAGCTTGTTCATTTTCTGCAAAACAGTCAGTTGCAAATTTGTATGTTAAGAAGACGCAACGCCACAACGTGATGGGAAGTACAGCAATAACAGTGGGGTGGCAAAGTCTCTGGCTACAGCAAATGACAACAAGCCCAAATGCAGCAGCTGTAGACACAAAAACAAAGAGAAAAAGGTTGCTTACCTGTGAAAAGCCTCAGGTAGACAGAGATATCCAGCACTGGCCATCCAGCCAGTGTTTCACCCAGCAGGGCGTATGCCCATCCAAACCATGGGCAGCCAGCTTCTCCATGAGGATGTTGTGGGGGACAGTGTCAAAGGCTTTAATACGTCATCAAGCAAAGTAATGGGGATATTGACAGCTGACTTGATCTTTTTAGGACATATCGTAAGCAGCTTTGTAAAATGATTCTTTCCTTCTTTCTTTCTTTGCCTACATGGAAACCAGTTTTTATATTCTTTGCCCAAAAAGTACTGTTGCTCCAGAAGCATGATCTTAATTTTTATGCTGTTCCATTTTGCTTCATTTCTGTAGAGTACTGAATACCTCTCTAGAGTACTGGCATCAAAAAGCCTCAAGCACACAGCAGAGCTCTGGTAGCATACCAACTAAATGCATATCAGCTGAGCCATGGGAAGCACTGGTTACTGAGTATTGTCAATACATCCTAATAAATAAGGTCAACAAACCTAGCCAAACTTTCTGAAGAAAAGCAACATATTTCAACTGGAAACATGGATAGATAAAAGGAATACTCAGACAGCTACAGTCGCTCAGGCAATATGTGCTTCCAGAGCAAACCACTGGGATTTGATCGTGTTTCCAACCTAAATACACCAGTCACTTTTTCTAACAGATAAAACAAGAAAGATTAAAAGATCTGATATACTACAAAACACTGGAGTTGTGTAAACAGTTGATGTGCTCACACACAAACCAGATGGCTTGCTATTTTTTCCAGAATCTTACACCTCTAAAAAGAAACAAATTATCATGGGATACTGTTAATCTACTTCACAGACACCTGTACAATGCCATGTTTTGGATTTTTGATGAAAACAGTTTTGATATGTCTTAGTTAATGCATGGCAGTTCTCACACAGAGCCAAGAACTCTTCTACTTCTTGTGCTGTCCTGCCCATGAGGAGCTAGGGATACACAAGGAGCAGGGAAGGGACACAGCCAGGACAAATGACTCCAAATAGCCAAGAGGATGTCCCATATCATATGGCCTTCCAGGCTCCAAGTGTACACTGCTGGCTCATATCAAGTTTGTGCATTTCATACACTTTTGCACACAAGTTAGACATTTTTCCTTAAATAACTAATGAAAATGGCTTTTACGTATCTGGCTGATTTCCCACTGAAGCTTATTAAATAATGTTCACATTTTCTACTCTGCTGACTGAGCTGAGGGGCAATGAACTCCCTGGTGACTGGTAGTGATAAGCAGCCACAGTATGTCACATTTTCAACTGCTCCACATAGAGCCATTTAAGAACATCTGCCTATGCTGCTTCTTGTAGAAAAGGAATACACTTTCTCCCACTTGACATTTTTTTCCTCTGTAGGTGAAAAAATAAGAGTTCTTACTGTAATTTACCAGCAATTAACTTTTCCCTGCACTGGTACTCTGTTCCTCTGTTTAGCCCCATAGCATTCAGCATACACAGAATTCCTGCCAGACCACTTGACTGGTTTTAAATAACAATCTGCTCAACCAGAAATACTGAAATTTAAAATACGTTTCTTGCATCAAGGCTCCCAACTTCCCAATACAGAGTCACATGAACCCCTAGGGAAAGTGAGTAACTATCTCTTCTCATTAAAATTATTCCTCCATTGGTGCCCAGGAAATTGTTTCTTAAAAGGAAAAAGAAGTGTTTCATGACATGGGTAGCTCTAATAACCAAGTAAGATCACCATTCTACTTATTTATGCTAGGCTTAGTTCCAGAACTGCAGTTTAGAACCTTAGCTTTGGTTGAGCTCCTCTGGCAGAAGTTTGAAAAGAAGCCTGAATAACACAGATATCTGTTCTTTATCCAGTTTTTGTGGCCTTGCCCAAACTGCCTGAAAAGCAGTGAAAGCTGATCTCTCCTCAGCACTCTTCTCCAAGAGCTAATTCGTATTTCTCATCCCATCTCAAGTGACTGGGACTGTCATGAGAATCTGTAAGCACAAGAAAACCCTGGCACAGCAAGTGGATGTTGGAAAACAAAGCTTGAGACAGTAGGAAGCCCAATGCTTCTTATAAAGTCACCACACATTTTAAACACTGTGTTATTGCCAAACACATCAGAAATACAAAGAATTGGCACGCACAGAAGAGCATACCAAGGGTGCAGCGTCTGATGGAGATTAATGTAGTAACTGGTATGAAGTGCATTCTGCTACAATGATGAAAATGTACCACCTCCAAGTGGTAATTCAAATTCATTTCATGACAACTACAAATGCGCATTTCCTTCTGGAAGCAAAACTTTTCTTGTCCGAACTTTCCTAGTTCTTAAATCTCACGAGCTTTTTTCTTGAAACTCAAAGCATAGCTCACTGGGAAATAGCTGCAACGTAACCTGATTTTAATGTCAAAATCCAGAAGACACAGACACTTCTCATTCAAACTCACTAACATTACCAGGACTTTCAATTTTTTTTACTCGCATTCATGAGAATAAAAAAACTTCAGGTTTTACTTCTTAATTTCTACTTTTATATATATATATAAAATTTGTTTCTGTCTTAATCCTTTAGCATTGTGAGCTGATGCTTTCAAAGAAGAAACTAAACTGCACAATGAACTACAAAATGCTGCCATGTTCTCATTACTACAACTACTGCTATCACCATCTGACACCTGCACATTTAATTTCAGACTCCCAAGCGCTACGTTCCTGTTCAAGGAGAGACCAGTGCTGGCTGGGCAGAACAGGGTAGGTGCGATGCAGTCTATGTTGAGCACCTTGGACACACAACAGAATAAACATGCTTAGTGAAATGTCAACCGTGGAAAAAGTCAAGCATCTAAAAACTTCAATAAATGGCCTCCATATGGGCTACAAAAAGCAGCGGTTTGCTGTCTGAAGTAAAATTTTTGGACATTTGTATTTTCACCACCACAGTCAAAAAGCTGCAGAACAGAAAAAACAGCAAATGACAAAGTATGAAAACATACCATACTTGACCTCTCCAAAAGCAGAAATAGCAGGGCAGTAGAATGAGAGCTGCTTTTAAGACCTGTGTTCGGATTACTTACAGAGGCTCCCAGCACCAACACAGGTCTTAAAACGTAATCAGCACTTCATACAGGGATAGAAACTATCACCTCAACCATTTCAGTTCTGCTGTTGATGACTGCACACATCTCCTTTGCCTTTGAGCAGTAGGCAGCCACTACTGACCATACAACACAGAAACGGAATGCAAGGCTGCCTCTGTATCATACACCTGATTTAAACATTCTGTAGTTATTTCTCCTCTTGGCACAACACACAGTGGATGAGTAATCAGATTATTATTTCCCCATCAATGAAATCCTGTCATAATTGGGACAGAAAGTTATAGCTGCGTACCAAAAGACAGCAGGATTTCATGCTACATTAGAAACAGGAGTACTACAAACAAATTAAAATCAAATGGCAATTAATTATGATTATCCTGACTGTAATATAGACAATAAAAGAGAGTGATTCAAAAGGGAGCTCTTAAAGTTCCTAGGCCAAAAATGAGTATACCAAACTTGCCACAAAGCCAATTTTCAGCTAATGCAGCCTCAGATCTTGCTGCTTAGACTATTACTATATGAACAGCAAACATCTAACCGAGAATATAGAAAGGAAAGCATATTATTAGAATTCCAGCTGTGCCCAAAGTTCTCTGTAAGCGTGGTGCTGGAGCAGAGAAAACTGGTTCTTAAAAGGCATGCTCTAAAACAGAATAGTTTGCTTTTCAGAAGAACTTTTTGAGCTACAAGTATAAATCACCTTTATTTCAAATGACTTAGAAGTACCCAGATGGAGAATTCAATTAAAAGAATAAATTGCCTCATTCACTTTTTAACAGTAGAAATTTAGCAGGAACATACAATTTGATGAAGGCTTTCCTAACATTACGCCAGGATGCTGTGCACTGAGGAGAATTTTTTGTCTTTTTGCTGCTGAAATAGCTCTCTATGTTTCCCCCCCCCCAAGTCAAAGACTATAAAGTAACATAATAGGTTTATGAAAGGAATAAGGTTTTTTTTTTTCCCCTCAAAAATACAGTTGAGATTGCAGAAACTTCAAAAAGAATCATGTTATATAAAAAGGAAGGCACAGAACTCTCTGTGGAAAATGAGTGCAGCTTTGGAAAGTTGAACAAGGGTTTCATTGCTCAGATCTCATCATTATACCCTAAGTCTGCTGTTGAGAAATGCATCACTCAGAAAGAGGAAGCTGGTGACTGGTCAACTCTTCTACTGTGAAGTACCATCAGCTACCATTTAATGGAAACAGGTGTTGCTTATCTGCTAGAAAAAGGGATAATGTAATTTTTTTTTTGAGTGACAGTTACGTACAAATTTTACCTAATGTGCAACTGAGTACTGGCCCAAAAACAAGGAAACTGAGGAAAACTTTATCCAATTTACAGTCATCTTTGACATACACTTAACTGTGGTTGAAGAATCAGGAATAGCGTTAATCAGGAAGTACTCCTCTCTACGAGTAATAAAGGAATGCTCACTTATTTGGAAAGCTAGCTTACCTTTACTGCAGAATCAAAGTGTACTTTCAAGTGTAATGTACATTCATGGACAAAAAGTAGGGGTAAAATTAAAACATACGATCAAAGCACCAGTAAGTAAGCATTGCCATATTATGGTAGATTAAAAATAATACAGCTAAGCATACATGTCAGTACAGGTAGCTCTTGTCTATGCATTCATACACAATATACATTATCATACATGGTCATTGTTAAGAGAGAATAACGACATTATAACGAGCAAGCCTTTCTAACTCCAGCAATTCAGTACTTTCCTATCGTTTGACCTGCATTTGCAGTTAGCGTGTTTTCATTGCAAAAATGTCTTTATCAGTTGCAATAAGATTACAGACACGTAAAGGAAATGGCTTTTTCTCACTGGCAAAAGTGCAGCACAAAAATAGCTTAAAAGGTAACCGCCACCCGCTACAGACTTGCCCGTTTCTTAACACAGGGTAGGAAGCATTCAAAATACTTCGTAGCGTAGGCTGGTACTGACTGAAAGTTGCGGTGCCGCACAGTACGGCAGTTAGTCAGCGAGCTCTCCTCACTCCCGTCCCAAGCTCACCAGAGCAGCCTGGTGCGAGCCCCGCACGGCCGGCCGCGCAGCAGCATCGGCCGGGGGCACGGAGCGGTCGCGGGGAACCGCTCGGAACGAAGTCAGAGCGCAGCGGGGCCGTCGGGGAGGCGGCTCCCGGCCCTCCCTGCCCTCCCGCAGCCCCGGCTGCCGGCTGAGCCCCGAGCGAGGGGCAGCCTCACCTTCCCGGGAATCGACACCTACCTTGGTGAGCTGGGCGATCTTCTTGCACATTTGCATGTGAATTTCCTTACTGTATCCTTCTGCCGAACTGCTGCGAGGGGCTTTAGATCCATTGCAAGTCCCGGGCTGTCGACTCTTGTTTATGCCGGAGGCCATTAGGCTTGAAATATTCTAACCGAGTCCGTCCGTGTACGCTCCGGGCTGCGCGTTACCGTCCTGCTGCTCGCCTCCCCTAGCGCTCACTCAAAGCCCGCGGCGCTGGAGGAAGTTCAGCCCCAGCCCCGGGCTGGAGCAGCTGCTTCTCCCCTCCACGCAGATGTCCCACTCCTTCAGCAGAGCACCCAGACGAGGCAGCGAGCAGCATGTGCGAGCCTCCCGAGCGGGAGTTTTTTTCCTAGCCTTCTCTTCCAATAGTAGTGCTTCCGCCAGGAGGAGATGCCAGCGGCTGGATGCTACACATTCCCCACAGGACACGCCGAGCAGCAGCACTGGCGTTGCTGGGGATGTAATACACAGATCGCCTGCAGATTAAATCAGGTTGCCTTCTTGGGCTGCTGCAGGGATCATCTGAGAGGATGATTTGGGCTCCTTTCATAAGCTCTGTTAGTTTGCCAACCCTTTATGGACCAATAAAGTGGTGAAGAAAATCTTGTTCAATTTTTGCTGCTGTGCTGAAAGCAGAATGAAGTGGTGCTTCCGCCTCACCCCGCAGCTGAGCCCTGGCGGGCCTGCCTCATCCAAAGGGGCTGCCCAGCTCCCCTCGGCTGCGGCGCGCTCACATGGGAAAGGTGCGGGAAGAAAACTGACACTGCTCACTCGCCTTCATCTGCAGCCATTCCCTCTCTTCAAAAGCACAAGCATTCTACATGTAAAAAATAAATAAGAAAAACGGCTGAAAAAGCAGGCAAAAAGCAGAAACATGCAAGCTATTAAAATAACATAATTTTCTAGAAGAAGAAAAGGGTTAGTGAACATGTTTAAACAGGTCTAGAAAAGGGAAGGAGAAGAAAGCAAAGTAGGGTGAAAATAGAGAGGTAAAGATGAAAAAGGAGAAAGAACAGGTAGGGGAAGCTAAGCGCTGCACAGCACCCTGTGATTATCACTGCAGCCAGCAGCAGAGAGCCCACAGAGCAGGGAGAGGGGCCACCTCTGCCCCTACAGGTCTGGCCCTGCAGCCGCTTGGGGGACGTACGCTCCTCCTTCCCCCAGACTCACCTCCGGCAATGCCCTCCTTCCTCCTGGGCTAGAAGCTTGCGTTTGGCTAATGGTGGGCTTGAAAAAGAGCTTCCTCGGGGTGCTCAGGATTGGAAAAGATGATTATCCAACGTCAGCTAAGAGCACGGCGAAAGGAATCTGTGAAAAAGAGAAATCCTCAATGAGGGCAAAAAGAGATAAGGCACTGTTAAGCATAAGCACTCCAAGAGGAGACAGATTGGGCAGAAGAATGCCTGAAGGCAGCAGGGCAGAGAGGGAGGAGTGAGGAGATGTAAGAAGAGAAGACTTGGGACAGAGAAACCAAACCCTTTAATTGCTGGGAGATAAAGAGGGCCCTTCAAACGAAGGCTGGCTGAGAAACTCTTAGGAGATAAAGGCCAAGCAGAACGGAGATCATCAAAGCTGCTGGGAGACAGTAAGCTGGGAAGGGAATTTAGGCCAGACCGAGCATTCATAAGAAAGGCAAGAAACATACAATCTTAGCACACAGTAATGACATTCATTGGCAGCAGTGTCTAAGGTGTTGCTGCTTGAGAATAGAACTTTTTCACTGACGATGGCATAAGTACACTCCATTGTCAGCTGCCTGCCATCCAATACGATGTGTACTCACACTAAAGTTTAACTCATTTAAACCTTCTCCACAAACCTTCCCATCAGTTTGAAAGAAGAAAAAGGTAGGAACTTAATTATATGCACAACTTTCATAAAATTGGAAAGCTTATTAGATTAATTAGTTCTCTGGATTTTCCAGTAGCGGTTTCCTAACATCTTATTTTCTCAGGCAAAAAACAACAACAAAACACACACACACGAGTGAAAACAGAACACTATTTAAGAAGAATGCACTGGGTTTTAAAAGTACTTACAATAACTTACCGGTGTTATTGCTCTAACACAGAAATAGCAACTTTTTTTCCTTTCTTTCTTTTTTTTCTGATGAACAGCAGAGTATATGGCTGGACCTGAATGCATGCCTGGATGGAGACTTGAGACAAAGCGAAGATGCCACGATGTGTCATTCAAGTGTGTGCTACACAAAAGTGGACTTTATGTGAACCCTGCAGAACACATAAGTGAATGTGGAAATTTTTCTTGAACTTAGAGCTGTATATGGCAAAGATACATTTAAGAATAAAAATTAGAGCAGTTTAAACAGAAAACATACTTCTGCTTGAATTGTTATTGTTGCACTAGCTTTACATTCATTATGAGAGAGAAGATGGTTGTGACACTATAATCTTTAGGTTTGTGAGCAACTGTATATAGGTTTATAGCTTTACTGCTCAGATGCACTGACTCATTTACTTTTTTATTATTAAAGTTGTGCCATAGGAGTAAGCAACTGTATGCCTTCCACTTCTGGTACCTGCTACTTTTTCTATAAGCAGACCATACAGTTTCTGAAATCTTTATCCTCCTTTGCAGTTCTCCTCACTCAACCAGCTGTGGTTTGCATACTATACAGACTTTCGTTCCACAAACTTCAGTCTTCTCAATCTTAGAGTTCGGAAAAACACATTACATAAACTATCATTGCATGAGAGGATGTTCTTTCCCTTACTTTGATGGAAGAATGGTCCATTTTACATAAAAAAAAATGTTCAGTTCATCACACTCTTGCAAGATTTCTCAGGTTCTTTCATAATGTAACATTGAGGGAACATTTACTGTTCTCGTTCAGTATGGAAGTCAATAGGAATTCTGATGAGCTCTGACTTAAAATCACATCCCTTCTTGTTTTAAAAGGTACATGTAGGAAAACAAACAAAACAAATGATATTCTCCTTCTATTATATTTTTATAATATCTTTCTTCATGTGTCCAAGGAAAAAAAAAAACAAAACAAACCAACACACAAAAAAATTCAGAACAAAACCTGAATGTAAAGTAAGTAACTTTTGAGTTCTCATCCTTTTACTGTGGTACCAAAGCAATTTGACATTGCTCAGATAACAGAATAGCACCTTGTCCTGTCATGTATTTAGACTATAACAGTGATTCGGATGTCAGAAACATTTTCTGATAGCTGATCAGTAAGTGTCAGTATTGACATCAATCAGTAAAAAGCCCTAAGTTGACATCACCAGGCTCTTATCCTGATTTCTGCCATCCAGATATCTGCTGGGAAAACAACATGGCAAGCTGCAAGCGATCCAGGAGTCTCTCCAACCTTCTGGTTCAGGTATTGGACAGACCGATCAGAGGTGAAGCCTTGCTGAACCTGCTCCTCACCGATGTGGAGGAGATCATTAAAGACATTCAGACTGCAGCAACCATACCCTGGTTGAGTTTGTGATCTTGAGGAATGTGGGCCTGACAAAGAGTGGAGTTAGGACCCCGAACTTCAGGAGAGCGAACTCCAGGCTGTTTAAGGAATTGTTGGACAAGATCTCAGAAGCTGTCCTTAGAGACAAAGGAGTGGAACAAAGCTGGGTACTCTTTAAGAATGCCTTTCTGAGAGCGCAAGAGCTCTCTGTCCCTCAGAATAAGAAAGCGGGTGTAGGAGGCAGGAAACAAGCACGGCTTAGCAAGGACCTGCTGGGCAAACTGAGGGAAAAGGGCATGCACAGGCAGTGGAAACAAGGACATGTCACCTGGGAAGAATACAGGGATGTTGTCCAGACATGCAGAGATGGGATTAGGAAATCCAAGGCATAGATGCAACTGGACTTGGCGAGGGATGATAAAACCACAAGAAGTGGTTCTACAGGTACGTTGGCCAGAAGAGACAGGGCAAAGAGAGTGTACTTCCTTTGAAAAATGAGAAAGAAGAACTGTCTACAACAGATATGGAGAAGGATGAGATACTAAATGAGTTCTCTGCCTCAGCCTTCACTGGCAGCCAGGATTTTCATATTTCTCACAACCCTGAAACTCTTGGTGGAAACTGAGGAACCAAAATCTCCCCCACTGTAAGGGCAGAGCAAGTCCGAGACCACCTCATGAGACTGAATGTCTATGGGGCACCCTGGGGTCCTAAGGGAGTTGGCTGATGTGGTTGCTGAGCCACTGTCCATCATATTTGAAAAGTTGTGGTTGTTGGGTAAAGTCCACAGTGACTGGAAAAAGGGAATCATCACTCCCATTTATAAGAAAGGGATAAAGGAGGACCCGGGGAACTACAGACCAGTGAGCCTCACCTCTGTGCCTGGGAATATCATGGAACAGATCCTCCTGGAAAACATGTTAAGGCACACGAGGGACAAGCGGATGATCTGAGACAGCCAGCATGGCTTCACCAAGGGAAGGTCGTGCATGACCAATCTAGTGACCTTCTATGATGGAGTAACGGCATCGGTGGACAAAGGGAAGAAAACTGATGTCATCTACCTGGACTTCTGCAAGGCCTTTGACATGGTCCCCCACCACATTCTGATCTCTAGATTGGAGAGAGATGGATTTGAAGGGTGGACTATTCTGTGGATAAGGAATTGGTTGGAAAGTTGCAGCCAGAGTGTTATGGTCAATGGCTCTATGTCCAGGTGGAGGCCAGTGACAAGCAGTGTCTTCCAGGGGTCCGTCTTGGCACTGATACTCTAACAATTTTATCAGTGACATAGGTGATGGGACCGAGTGCACCTACTGCAAGTTTGCTGACGACACCAACCTGAGTGGTGCAGTTCATACAGCAGAAAGAAGGAATGCCATCTGGAGGGACTTTGATAAACTTGAAAGGTGGGCCCATGTGAACATAACGAGGCTCAACAAAGCAAACTGCAAGGTTTAACACTTGGGTCAGGACAATCCCAGAAATGTATACAGACTGGGAGAAGAACTCCTGGAGAGCAGCCCTGCTGAGAAGGACTTAGGGATCCAGGTAGATGAAAAACTTAACATGAGACAGCAGTGTGTGCTTGCAGCCCAGGATGCCAACACTATCCTGAGCTGCATAAGAAGATGGGTGGCCAGCAGGACAAGGGAGGTGATTGTCCCTCTCTACTCTGCCCTCATGAGGCCCCAGCTGGAGTACTGCATCCAGATCTGGGGACACCAACACAGGAATGATGCTGAGCTTTTGGAGAAGGTCTAGAAGAGGGCCATGAAGCTGATCAGAGGGCTGCAGCACCTGTCCTATGAAGACAGGCTGAAGGAGCTGGGCTTGTTCTGTCTGGAGAAGAGAAGGCTGCGGGGAGACATCATTACAGCCTTCCAATATTTAAAAGGAGATTATGAACATGAGGGAAATCAACTTTTTACATGGGCAGACAGCAATAGGACAAGGGGGAATGGCTTTAAACTAAAGGGGGGAAGAGTTAGATTAGGCGTCAGGGGGACGTTTTTCACTGAGAGGGTGGTGAGGTGCTGCAACAGGCTGCCCAGAGAGGTTGTGGATGCTCTGTCCCTGGAGATGTTCAAGGCCAGGTCAGATGGGGCTCTGGGCAACATGATCTAGTATTTGATCTAGCAGCTGGCAATCCTGCCTGTGGCAGGGGGGTTAGAACTTGATGATCCTTGAGGTCCCTTCCAACACACGCCATTCTCTGATTCTCTGATAATCAGAGCTGGCAAACAGGAGAAGGTGCAATTCTGCATATTCTTACAAAATCCTTGCCACCAAGCATATTAGCTTTTTGCTCATATAGCTGAATCAAATGTCAGGAAGGCTATTGTAATACATCTTTCTAATTCTTAACACCTTGCATGATTTAAACATCAGTATAATTAAAATAAGGTCATTAAACTCACCCATTTTATCTCACTATCTCAGCTGAAACCAAAGCCCATCAATTCATCATTATTTATTGCCTACACATAAAAACCCGTGTGTCATATGCAAAGTAAGATCCACAAATACCAAATTCTAAGACATGAAGTAGATAGCTCTGTTGCAAATGTTTAATGCATAAGCTTGGTCCTTTGTTTAGTATATTACAAGTAGCTTTCACAAACCACCATTAGAGCCCTACTCTGCCACTATACAAGTCCCACTGAATTCAGCGGGATTTTTTTTATACATGATGGCAAAATTAAATTGATACCTCAGGTTAGACTGCATTGCTGTTTTCCAGCTCAATAAAATTTTCATTTGAAAATGGTACAACAATACAAGTAGTCATTAACTGTCATGATACATTTCAAATGACACTATCAGTAAAACAGATTTACAACTTCTCAAGTCAGTGTCTCAGCAGAGGAAGATGCATCCCTAAGCGAGATTCCAATTTAACGCATAACTCACTATCCTCATTATTAGTCTCTATTTAAATTCATTTTCATCTTAATAAAGAATTCAGGGACATTTTCCCCTTTTTTTCCAGGAAAAACAAATCAATACAAACAAAACACTGTAAATAGGGATAAAAGTGGCCAGAAGATCCATAATAACAGCCATCCTTCCCTGCTTAGTTCACTATCCTATCTCCAATAAAGCTTGTTTAGAGGTTGAATGACAGAAAAAG
Organism: Numida meleagris; assembly: GCF_002078875.1. Lineage (NCBI taxonomy): Eukaryota > Metazoa > Chordata > Aves > Galliformes > Numididae > Numida > Numida meleagris. The sequence continues at coordinate 82,488,896 of NC_034412.1, read as the reverse complement.
GACAAGTGGTTCTGCCACTGGTAATTTCAATGATGGGATTATATAACTATTTTACAATTTTTCTTTCCCCCTCCCCATAAAGCAAATAGGATTTGAGAGCCCAATTCAAAACACACAAGAAGTGGTGCTGACTTCCTCACTGACTAAAAATAGTAACTATTTGGAAATGTGTATAGAGTTTTATAGCTGACTTAAACACAATTTATGGAGGAACAGAATCTCTAATTACCACTGCATAATGATGGCCCTATTATGGATGAAATACAACTGTGTGTATTTTTTAATATGGAAACTGGAACAGGAATCAACCAGATGCATCAGTTATAAAAACCCTGGCACACAAAGGAAAAAGGATGGCATCAACTTTCCTTTTTTCAGCTGTTCTTTACCCAGTGACCTACAACTGAAATTACTACAAACTGAATGGCATGGAGCAAGTCTGGCTCACCTTGTGCCTTTCTGTATTTGTTCACACAACATGACTGACAAAGGAAGGGAAAGGATATAAAACAGTGCCATCCAATGAGAGAGAGACAGCCAGAAAGAGACAGCATAACAGATGAGGTGACTACTTGAAGGGACAAGGAGAAAGTCTTCATCACTCTTCTCTCCAAAGCCTGGTGCAGCACATAAGGTTCTAATTTTCATCTTTCCTATTCACGACCTCTCAGCCTGCTCTGCCCACCTTACTCAGGCACTGAGGGACTGGGCTCGAGCTGCTGTGGTCATCACCTCCATGCCTGTTTTGTCCCCTCCCCCAGCTCCTCCTCCCTCAGGAAGCAGCTGGCCATCGCTGAGGTCTGACATTTGGCTCAGATGGCAGTGAAGCCCGAGGGGTGAGCTGAAGTGGGAGTCCTGGGCCCATGGGCAGGATGTGGCTGGAGGCCCCAGGGAGGCTAGTCAGGGCCATATTAGCGCACTTTGGGCTCAGAATCGTAATCAGCAAAAACTCTGACACCAAATTGCTCCATCAGTTAAACAAAGGAGCTAGCATCACAAGGATGCAGTTATACTTTATGGGAATCTGGATTCCTGTGGCATATTTACCCTGAAAGACGCTATGTCTAACCAGACTAGACTTCAATTTGTCACAACAGAAGCCTGACTTCCACTTCAATCTTGAAATGAAAAGCCTAGCAGAAATATTTAAAGCAGATTGAGGAAATATATCTCACATCTTGGATGAAATTGATCTTAAGAAATAACAAGGTATCCACAAGGGAAAATCTCCATTTGTTCACCTGAGATGCAGACAGACATCATGAATCTAAAGTAATTCAGTTTGCACTATTTGTTTAACTTAAAATAAAAATCCTGGGTTTTTAAAGCCACCAGAATCACACAGTTTTACCTGCTCTTTTCTTCCTATTTCAATCTTGTTCTCCATAAATTGACTTCTGTAGTGGAAAAAAATGTGAATAAATTTAATTTTCTGGTACAAATATCTTAAATAGAAAGATGATTACACTAATATTATCCTAGAAACTGTGAACTTGTATACAAAACAAATGCAATCCAAAAAGAAACAAAAAACACTCAGTGAGGATTTGCTGTTGATTATCTTGATTATCATGTTTTTATAGAGTAACTATTTCTCCAACATTAAAAAGAAAATGGAAAAAGTTTTTTTTTAACATATATGATTCTGTTACCATTATACTTGAACACATAGAATCTACTTCCTGCTCCCTAGGAGCAGAAGAGCATTAGTCCAGATCGGTAGGTTTGACAAGTTAATACAAACTACAAATGGCTCATCTTTAAAAGAAGGTATCTGTCTTAAAAATATGTAAATGTATAGCAGTACATTTATATGTGCCACATGTATAGATCATTTTTAAATTTACTTTTATCTAGTTTTTTCCCCCAGTGCTGCCCTCCATTATCCACACATCGCTCATATACTCAATAATCCTTGACACCTTTGTAAAGGCAAAATCATTCCCTTATTTTGTTGAAAAAAATCTACTATTTAAAGTAACATCGTGACAATCCATATATGAAACAATACTGACCCCTAGTGCTTATCTGTTTTATTTGTTGGATTTTTTTCTTAAACAAAAAGCAACTTTTCTTCAGGATGGGTTCTGCCTATTTCATGCATTTTTATTCATGATGGTACGTCATCCATCTCTACTAAATAAACACCATGACTTCTCAAGCCCAAACAAAGACAGATGTTAGCTACCCTAAGTTCCTAGTGTCCACAGCTCACTACTTAGGTCCACAGTTTTGAATGTTTTCAGTTCGTAATAAATAAGCACTGAGAATGTTTCTTCTCAACTGATCATCCACTACCTTGCTGCTTGTAAACCATCATTCCCTGTTCCACAGCATGCGCTGAAACTAAGTCTGGAGTTTCAGCTTATTTAACTCTCCACTTTTTAACAAGATATGGAATTTATTCTCTTGTCAATTTCTGTGAAAGCATTAGGTTCACAACAAATGCTTGAAAATGTAGTGAGAAAAGTCTTTTACTTACTCTAGTAAAAGACACAATCTGGAGAGCACAAATACTCCTTCCAACAAGGCAGGTAAGCCCTTTTTTGCCCCATTAGAAATAGAAAGATGTTTCAGTAAGAAACAGAATCATTAAGGTTAGAAAAAAACACTAAGATCACCCCTAGTCCAACCATCAATCCAAGCCCACCATGCCCACTAACCTATGTCCCTCAGTACCACATCTCCACGTTTCTTGAACGCATCTGGGGACGGTGACTTCACCACCTCCCCAGGCAGCCTGTGCCAATGCCTCACTGTCCTTCTCGAGAAGAAACTTTTCCTAATATCCAACCTGAACCTCCCTTGGCACAACTTAAGGCCTTTACTTTCCATCCAATCGCTGCTACCTGGGAGAAGAGGCAGTGCCCCATCTCACCACAACCTCTTTACACGGAGTTGTAGAGAGCGATAAGGTCTCCCGTGAAAGTCCTCCGGACTAAAGAGGAAGCTTTGAAAGAGATACAGACTATTCTCACGTTAAAGGATTTCTCCAAAAACATTACGCTTACAACAAATGCTTAACATAGGCAAAAATGAACTTTAAATTGGGTAAAATACATCTTTCTCCAGTTAGAGGAGTGTTTTTAGTTTGACTCATTGAATGACCACTCTCCAAAGGGTTTTCATTACTTTTGGACACAAACTAGGCAGTCTTGGTTTGCCACCCCACTTGCTTTGGGCTAAGGCTCCCGCAGTAAAACTGCAGTTCCACCCGTCCTTCCAGAACGCACCTGGAGAGGGCTTTGGGGCTGCGGCTGCGGGCAGCAGCAAAGTTTAGCACTTACTGAGTTATGTATACCATTAAACACTCTCATCAGCACTTATCGCGTATTCAGACTATTAAGACGTCCCATATCGTTTTAATTCTAGCTTATTACTGACCATGCACAGAAATCCACCAGCTCTGCATCCCCCATAGGAAGATGGCCGCACGCAACTCCCCTCTCCTCCGCGCGCCGCCCCGCCCGCCATTTCCCAGCCCGGCAGCTGCGCTCAGTTGACAGCGTGCGCGCGCCCCCATCTTTTCTCGCGAGACTGTCGGGCGGCTCTCGCGCCGAATTTGAAGCCGGCGGCCGTTGCAGGGGGGCCTGGCTCCGCTCCGCCTGCGTTGCGCTCCGCAGGCTCCGTGTGGGAGCGGCGGTTCGCCTTCTTCAGCGGGCGGGAGTTGCGGTGGCTGTGTTCGCGCGCGCCCTGCTCGCAGCCATGTGTCCGGCGAAGAAACCGCTGCAGATCCAAGAGGCTTTCCAGCTGGCCCAGAAGCCCCACCAGAACCGCGCGAAACTCATCGTGGCTTTGAAGAGTACCTACAGCCAGGTACCGGCCCCCGGGGCAGGCGGAGCACAGGTGGCCGCCGGGCGTCGGAGGCTGAGGGGAAAACTGTGGTGCTGCTTTTTGAAAGGTGACCCTGGTAGTTATCATTTGCTGTGGTTTGCTGCTTTTTTCAGTTGAAAGATAAGGAAGACTTCCATGAAAAATTCATTCATTTCCTGAAGTACGCTATGATAATCTACAAGCGGGAGCCAGCCGTGGAGCAGCTGATCGATTTTGTAGCTAAATTCGTGACTTCATTTTATCAAACAGAGGAAGAGGATGGTAGCGAGGAAGGAGAAGAAGACAATTTGCTTCTGAATTACGTGTTTAACTTTCTGCTTCAGGTACAGCGATACTTGCTATTAATTCTTTAACGTGCAAAATGGAAACTTTCCTTGCTGGCCCAGGCTGCCCAGAGAAGCTGTGGGTGCCTCATCCTTGGAGGTATTAAGGCCAGGTTGGATGGGCCCTGGGCAGCCTGAACTGGCGGGATGCAGCCCCGCCCATGGCAGGGGGTTGGGGTGGGCTTTAAGGTCCCTTCCAACGTAAGACGTTCTATGATTCTGTTTATATCCAGTGGGGAAAACCTTCTTGAACATGTATTATCTACAAACTGGAAGCTTAAAAGTGAAAGCAAGGCAAAGATAGTGCTTTATGATTTAAAAAACAAAGCCAAAACAGTATGTACAAAGAACACATATGGAGAACGCATTAGCAGGCAATTATTGGTGAGCAATGGTGGTGGTAGGTGGATGACTGGACTAGGTGATCTTAGAGGTCTTTTCCAACCTTAATGATTTTATGATTTTTATGATTATGAAAATCACAAAAATCCTTAGCAAAGCAGATTTTTAAAGTTAGGTCCATGAGAAAATATAAATTGTTTTCTTATTTGACTATCGGGTGTGTCATTAAATGTTTCACTGAAGGTGCATTTGTATATGTGATTTTAATTTATCCTGCTTCGTTGGCAAGTAAAAATATTAAAGTGTTTTTCATGTACGCGATTGGCATTTGTGTTATTAATTCCTGCTTGCTTCAGGAGTTAATGTATAGAAAGAAGATTGTTGATTCCAATAGCATGTAATCACAAGTAGAATTAAATTCTTTTAAGTTAATGTTTTGGTGTGGAAAAATTATCAATAATGCCAAGAGCACTAGCTAGCCATCGTCTCTATTTTCTTTTTCTTATAATGTGTTATGGGGATGGGGGAAGTTAGCTCATGTAGTAGTGTCTTCTGATTAGGGGTGAAGTTTTCTTCCTTTCTGAGGCATGGCTATTTGTGTACAGTGCGCTGCTGATATAAATGATCTAGAAATATTTTTTAATTCTGTGAATTTTTAATCTTACTAAAGAATAGAAAGAGCTTTTGAAATATGGAAGTGCATATTTTATGTTCTGTGTGGAGTATTAACTGCTTATACGTGCATAGTAACAATCTTATACCGGAAATAAGAAAAACATGCTTATAAAAATACTTTTTTTTTTTTTTTTTTTTCCTTTCTCCCTCCCCACCCTGCTCCACTTCCCTCCAGTCTCACGATGCAAACAGCCATGCAGTTAGGTTTCGAACATGCCAGCTTGTTAATAAGATTTTGGGAAACATGCCAGAGAATGCTCAGATTGATGATGAATTATTTGATAAAATTAATGAAGCTATGCTGATTAGACTTAAAGATAAGTTTTCAAACGTGAGAATTCAAGCTGTTTTGGCCCTGTCAAGGCTTCAAGATCCTAAGGATGAAAACTGTCCTGTTGTTAATAGTAAGTAGTCCTTCGTTTTGTTTAAAAAGTTTTGTTGACTTAGGTTAGTTTGCTTTATAACATTTTTTGAAGCTTCGAGTAACGCATTCTTAAAGGGTGTCCTTGATGCAATTGTTAGAACCCTGGTGGGGCTCGTCAGTGCAGCTTGTGTATGCACCTGGTTACTGGCATTGTTGACCTGTGCATTTTTAGCCTTTTTTTTTCCTTGGCAAATCTCATCTTGCTCATAAATCAGTTCCATATAAGAGATTAGTACCTCTGGAACCCGGTTTTCTTTATGCTGTTTTGTTCCAACTTGTGGATTTTGTTTAGGATGGTATGATTTTTGACTAGACCTTACTCCCGTTGCCTCAAGGGGCAGTGATAGATGGACTATACACTTGTAAAATTATAGTGTATTATTGGCTGAGTTCTTTCTCTTGTTAGGATGCCTTCTTTTGAAATTGTTTTCTAAAAGTTTGTTTATATGTTTCTTATTTAAGAACAAAAATTTCATAGTGAATCGAGGTAGTGACAGATCAAAAAGGAAATGTCAAGTTTTCTCTGATTAAATTTAATGTTGTTGCTTTTAACTTTGAAAAAGAGGCAAGGATATAACAGTTACATTGGAGTGATAATGTTTATGAATATGTTTTCTTAGGCTTAATGTAGTTATTAATCTTCAATTTTTAGGAAAAACTGAGGATTCTCCTCAAAGGTGGTGAGGATGTATTTCCAGTGAATAAAGGTCCAAGACACCAACATTTGAAAACTTTTTTGTCCAGTTAATGACAAAGTGGTTATTTATAGGTTGGATCTAGAGTAGCGATTTTATTAACTGAAGATGCTAATAATAATAACAAATACTGTAACTGCAGTTGACTTTAGATAAGTGTACAATTGCCTTAAAATCTTTGGGCTGTGGCCCTAAACTGTTCCCCAAATGTATGAGTGCTGTACAGAAGGGGAGGGGTTTCAGTAACACCTGCTCATCTTCTTGACTATTTTCCATTTTTCTATAATGTGAATGCTTTAGACTCTTACAGAAACTTATGAGTATTTTACTTTCAGTTTACAACACGTTGCTTGAAAATGATTCAAATTCAGAAGTGAGGCGTGCTGTGCTGTCATGTATTGCTCCATCAGCAAGGACTTTGCCAAAAATTGTAGGGCGTACTATGGATGTAAAGGAAGCTGTCAGGAAGCTAGCATATGAGGTAAACTTCATCATTTTTCATTAATTTCAAACAGTGGCTTAGGAAAAGGCTTTAAATCTTCTATCATATTTCATTGGTTAAACTGTAAGATTTTTCACTTACCAGAACTTTGGTAGGGAGTTTTCAAGTATTCAAGAACTTGCCTGATAGAAATTATGTTTCTAATATAATTTAATACTTACAGAATGTATAAATAACCTTGAAGTTTCTATATGCATTTTGTGAGGTTTGTAAAACAATTTTTCTTCTGTTTTGTACTACAAAAAATTAACTAATATTAGGATCACAGCTGTACTAGTGTTAAAATGATGCATAGTTTTCATATTCCAGTTCTGTGAAGTATCAATGGTTTTCTATTTTTACATGAAGAGGTAAGAGGAACAAAGGTTGCTACCATACGTTTCTAGTCCTGTGATTTATAATGCACTTGAACAAGATCTTCAAAATGCCCAGTTCTTTTCACACACAGCCGTATTTTCTTCTTGCTTAATTTAGACTAAGTTTCATTTTCTTCCATGAACAGGAACCTGCTTACTAGTTGGTACAGTGCTGAGGATACAGATGTTACAGGCTTTTACTGACTTAGAGTTTCTGTGGATTGGATAAATCTGAGAGTTTAGTCCCACAGGTATTTCACAGATTCACTTGTTAAAACGTGTAGAAACGTATTTCAATATCTTATTTTTTCTTAAAGGTTTTGGCAGAAAAAGTTCACTTGAGAGCTCTGTCAATAGCACAGAGAGTAAAATTGCTGCAACAAGGACTTAATGACAGATCTGGTATGTGATCATTGTTTTTAAATGTCTTACTACCAAAGTCTGAGAGAATACCTTCTAATGTAGGGGAGATCATTGTTGTGGAAGCTGTGATGGCAATAGTGACGAGCTCAAAGAGAGTCATGAGGTGCTGGGAAATGTTTAAGCACATGAAATTCTGCTTACTGCTTCTGTTTTTCCAGTCATCTGGTAGTGGATAAAGCAGAAAAGGATTGCATTTTCAAAAAAACTTGAAAGCCGTTGAGCTCTAAAGTAGGGATGAATGCCATTAAAATTAAAGCTAGGGAAAACAAAAACAAAAAAAAAAAAAAAACCCCCCACAAAAATAATGTAATTAAACACTGAGGAAAAAAAGTAGAAAAAAATGTAATTATTTAATTACATGTATCTTTGGAAAAAAGATGCTTCATTTCAAATATCTTCGTGACCATGGCGTATATCAAAGAATTTAATATCAGTTTGAAAATTGTTTTAAAATGTTTCCCATGTATGTTCTGTGAGAAATTGTCTCAGTTTGTTTGTTGTTTAAGCAGCATGAATATTACTGAATGAATTTTTGATTGACCCTCGTTCATTTCATTGTGAAGCAGCTTTATTCTTTTTGAAATCGTCTTTGCTGTATCATTGTCATGAAGAGCCGTTCAGAACGTGCCTGCGTTTGCGTGCGCTGTTGTCGTCAAAACCTCAAAAGCTGACATGCATCTGAGAGAGATCTGCCTGCCCAGAAAGTGCCTTTGCTTTGCAACACTAGCAGTGACATAGAATTCCACCATAAAAACAGCCAGTTGAAGTCTAGCTGTGTTATTCACGTACTTTGGGCAGGCTGTGTTAAGCCTTGTTAGGTTTTACTCTGAACATTTTCTTTAGTAATATACTGCCTGTGAACTGTGAGAAATACAGCCTATGTGGGTGTATGCCTTTAGAGTGCAAAACAAGTGCTGTGTCAACTGGCAACTGAAGCTCTTAAAAGCGCATCGTATCCGAATGCGACCCGAGCTGGGGATCGTACCAGTGTATTCTTGATAGAAGCAGAAGAGAGGATCAGCTGAGTGCTCTCTTATGCTATATTGAATTGTGCTCGTAAAGAAAACATTTTTCTGCATAAGAAGATTTAATTAGTGTTTTTCCCACCTACTCTCAGTAGAGAGCAAGTATATAGCAATGCTTCCCTAGAATGTTCCATTGCTTTACAAGGGTTCGTGACTTATGTATTTTCTGGGACGAGGTGTTGATTGTAGACGTAGCTGGTTTTGGTTAAGAGTTTTTATTCCTTATAGGGGAAAAATGATGTTCCCTCATATGTGTGGTAGTGTTTCGTAGGTAGTTCTTATTTAACTGTTGTGCTGCTTTAAAAAAAACAAACAAACAAACAAAAAAACCAAGTTCAACTATATAATAACTTTGTTCCAAAATGTCTTACTTAACAGTGATTTGTGAATGTATGTTGAAAATTCATTGGTTTCATACTTACTCTGTCAATTGTTTAAATTCATGTATTATTAGATGCTGTTAAGGAAGTAATGAAGAAATTGCTTCAAGCCTGGTTGCAATTTACTGAAGGGGATGTTTTAGAATTGCTTCATCGACTGGATGTAGAAAACTGCCCAGAAGTGGCTTTCCCAGTACTGAAGACTGTGTTTTCATTGTCCCCGCTTAATGACTGTGTTCAGAACTGTAAATACCTTGACGACAGGTATGGCGATCAGCTTTCCTTTCCCTTGCTTATAAGACTGATATTTTCATGTAAGCTGATGTATCCCTGGTGTTTGTGCCCTTAAGTGTTTTGGTTACATTTTGTTTGTTTGTTTTTTAATGTGTTCGGTAACTGAAAATGATTGTGAAAATCACAAGGGGGAGTAAACTCATCAATAAAGCAAGCTCTGCTATGAGTAATAGGACTTAATAATTCTTAATTTCTTTCATTTCCCTGAGCTGTCTCTACAATTTACAATAAAGGCAGTGCTTTAGTTTGCACCTGCAAAACTGTAATCTCTTCTTTTTATCTGTGGTAACTGATTATAAGAGTCAGTATCACAGATTCTGTATCACCTTTTCTTTCTTCTTCCCCCTCAGTATTGCTTTTTTCTTTTCTCTTCGTCCTTGGCTTCCCTCTATTCCTTTTGCTGGCTTAGGAGCAGCACAATTTGAGTTTCAGTTATTCGTGTACTGTTTAGACAGTCCGTCAGAATAGAATTACTGAGCTTGTGTTCCAGCCTTTGTTTCAGTCTGTTTTAGTTATTATATTATAACAGAAGCTTGATGGAGCTTAGAGGCTTCTTTTCTTGCATTGATTTTTGGTAGAATTTGTCTGAGTTCTAAGCTACGATGAAGAGAATGTAATCAATCTTAAATTTCACAATGATAAAATGAGGGGAGGAAGACGAAAAAAAGAAACTGTAGGAAATTGCTAAGGGAGGCAAAAACATGGGAAAAGAAATGTCTGGAGTTAATCAAAGAAACCAGAGTGGAATGATTATCTAAGTCTCATCTCACGTGACTAACTTAAATGACAAGTAGTCACTGATTTAAAAAATGCTAACAAGGTTATTCTGTATTTTGGAGGAAAAAAGTGTAATGCTGCGGTATGAAACGTCTTGCATTCTAGTGGTAGCTTATGACTTCTGTTTTGAGATCGGTAGATGATATATTGGACTCCAAAGCTACAGGAGCAGGCCTGTCTGGCTTTAAAAAGCACAATGGGGGGGAAATAACTTTCTCAAAGCTTTTGAAAATGTGCCAATGTGTTAAGTTCAAAAGAAAAATAGTTATAGACTTTCTATAGTTATAGACCTATTTCTGTGCATTTGTTTTGTATATTTTTTATCTTTCTCTGTTTATTTGTTGTTGTTAAGAAAACTGATCCCACTGGAAAACTTAACAGCTGAGAATGTGTTACACTGGAGATGTCTTTGTGAACATCTAAAGTCAAAAGGTGAAGAAGGTGAAGATTTGCTAGAACAGATGTTGCCAGAACCAGCCATATATGCAGATTATTTATTAAGGTACATTGCATTTAAAATAGATTTCTTGCCTTCCACAAAAGTAGTTATCTTTTAAAAGGTAGATAATATTTCTGTGCTTCAGCTGTTCGGGTTTCTTTTAAAGCCAATGTTCTGTTTGAGCAGTGTTTTTTCTTTTTTAAAACAAAGAAATCCTCTCCAATTTTTTTTTCCAAACAAAAAACCAAAAAGCTAATAGAATATCTCAAGATGTTGTTTTCACATTAATCATTAATTATGAGCAAGATGGACTTCTAGATTAATTGCATATAACTCTTTGCCATTAAAACTACTAGAATGATTTTCTGTAACGTGCAGCCCTTCTTTTGGCTGCCTGTTAGTACCTAGGTTGCTGTTGGTTTGGCAAAGAGCCTGCAGAAACTGGCGCGTGTCTCATGATGGTAACTTGTGAGAATAAACTAAAATCTGGCTGCTGTCCCTGTCTTTCTCCCTGGTCACGAGGGCATGCTTCCCAAAAACTTGTGTTCTCAGCCAGTGATAGAGCTGCTACGTGAGCCAGTTACAGGCCATATTAACAAAGGAGGAACAGTGAATGTTTTGTTAAGTCAATCTTCTACCGAAGTAAAGAAAAGGAATTTTTTTTTTCCCTTGGTGAGATACTAATAGAGAAAAGCTTATTTTAAGAGATGTTTCCAGTTAAAAATACGTTTATTCTTTTTTCGGTGGGGTAGTATGCTAGTATTAGTTGTACAAATATTGCTACTGTTCAATGTGCTGATGTGCTTCATAAACATCTTATACGTAAAGTATCCATGCTTCTTTAATTTAGAAACTTGGGTCCAAGTCTGGTGAGTGTAACATTACTCATAATTAATTTAACAATTTGTACAACATTTGTTCTCAGACAAATAATTTACAAAGCTGTTGCATCCAATCTTACTCAATAGACCTTCAGAGATCTTCCCCTTAAGGAAGAGGCTGAGTAAAATGCTTAGGTTGACCTCTTGGTACTTGGTTGTAATATCAACTGTTAAGCTGTTCATTGGTGAGTAGTCCCATCAGTTGTTTCAGTTTTTGTGTGCTACGAGAGTGTCAGTTAGGAGAAGTTAGAAACGGCAAGTCACTGATGCTTAAGAACAAATATAGGATTGTAAGCTTTATTTAGATATTTCATTTTTTGCATTCTCAAACAGGGAATTTTTTAATGGGGTGCATTATTCTCAAACGGTACGTTACTGGTAGTATTGGTCTATGAGCATTATTGGAAATATTCATCTATGAAAGGGAGAACGTAAAAAATGTAGGCCTTGTAGGCATGGTAATGGCTTATTTACACATGACAGGGGAGTGTTTTTGTTTTGCTGTTGTTGTTGCTTTGTTTTTTTGTTGTGGTTTTTTCTCCACTACAACCATGATTCTGAATTACGATCTGTTCTATTTGGATTCAGTTACATAGAAAATATGCCAGTTCTTGGAGAAGAACAAAGAGAAGACTTCGCTTGTTTTGAAAACCTGATGACGAAAGAGTTTATAGGCCAGCAACTGATTCTTATTATGGACTGCATGGATACCACTGAAGAGGGAGGAAGGTAAACTTGGGTAGAAAATGTGTTATTAAGCTTGTGGCACTTATGTTTGCGGATAGGCATAAAGCCTCACTTGAGAAAATGACCTGATCAAACAGACGAAATACGAGTCTCTGCTAAATGAAAAAAAAAGACACCATCTCTTTAATGGAGTTGTGCCCAGAAGTGTGCAAAATAGTGCCTGCTCGCTTCTATGGGGAAAAAAAGAGGTTTCATGCATGTACAATGTTGTGGAGAGCAAATGTTGTTTTTATAATACTTTCTTGAGATTATAAAGTTACAAGACTGTTCATTTGGAACTTGATATATCAAAAATTAAAGGAGGTAAGTAGATGATTTCTTCACAGATGACTCATAGTAGGTAGCTTGTGATTATCTTCAGTTTTAAGCCCAATTTGCTAAGGCCTAAAAAGGTAGAGATGTTTTAGATTTCAGACTGGATTGGGCTGCGTTAACTGGTCATTCAGTCAATCATACTACAGTTTGAACAACCTTTTCCCGTGAAGTAGTAAGAATAATCTGGAAGCTCATACCATCATTGGCATTTTCAGAAAAGTTACAGATATAGTAATACTAACATGGTATCATTTTCATACCCTCAGAGCCTAATATGCAATGGCAGACTGGGAGGATATTTTTTTGCTGGAATGCCTTTTAAGCAATAGTCAAAACTGATTAAAAAATGTCAGTATTTTCAAATCAAGAGAAATTGGGTAAAATAAGGAGAAGATAAACACTATACTAAGGAACAAAACATACTCAGCAATTAAAATAGTTACAGAGAAATTTCTCCTGTAATGTATTCATCACATTAACTAAATGTGGGTAAAATAATTTAATGCTTAAGTATCTTTTCTTTTCTCACATAAGCAAATGGTGGTGTGTGTTTTTTTTTTTTTTTTTTTTTTTTTTTCCATCCTCAATGCAGAAAGCATCTGTTAGTTCTTTTAAAAAAGATTCTCATTCTGCCTACAACTTCAACAGCCCTTGTATCTCCCCTTGTGGAAAGATTACTTAGGATCATTAAGGATGATGCCAGAAGGATTCAAATTGTAAGTAATTCCAAAGAGTTATTGTTTTCTGGACTCTACTTTCACTGTATGACAAACAGCATTTAGAAAGCATTGTAACAGAAATATCAGGAATTAAAATGTTTTTAGTTTGGAGAAGTATTTATGTTTTTCTGTGCTATGCACCTCTGCTTTTTTTTTTCCCTCAGCATGGCAGTATTTTCTTCTTATATGAAGAACTCTGTCTTCAGAGCATATTGCTGACTTTGTAAATGTAACCCTCAAATTAGGAAACTACTACACTTCAACAGCCTGTTTCAAAATTGTTTGCCTTATTAGATCCAAACAGTTTTGACCAGATCATTCAAATGAGAAAATGAGAATACTGTATGCTTCCAGATTTTCTTTCCCTCCTTTCAGCTGAGAGGAGTTCTAAAATCTTTATAAGAAAAATATTCTTTTTATAGTGAAGTCCCTATATGCAGAATGATTATTTTAACTTGACTAATGAAAAATGGACCCTTGGTTTCGCTCAAATAATTTAAATAAGTCCTGTACTTTATGGACAGAGAACAGTTCTGGAAAGCCTCAGCCCACTAGGTAAAGCTGGGACATGGGTTTGTTACGTGATTATTTTGGAATAACTATAGTAACCCTGGCACTACAGTACTACAGCACTAACAAAAAAATGTGTGATTTTCTAATATACTGGTGACATACACTGATTCAGTATTTTCTGTTGTTTGGGTAGGGGATAAAAGGAAGTTAACCGTGGAAATCTGATGCAAGATAAATCAAATTGAAACTATCCCAGTCTCAATCAGTCTTTAGTTTTCCTTATGTTTCATCTCATTTCTTATTAACATAATAGGCCTGACCTTAAAGAACTCCCTAGCCAACTGGAAGACCCTCGTACTAGTTCTTCTTCCAGTTCTATACATGTATTTATCTTGGGATTAAATTACTTATGTGGCTCTTTATATTACATGTGATGGTTTATAGACCTGGAAACGACAGTGTTAGTGTATTTTAACTGAAATAATAACAGATGAAAAACCTTACTGTTGTTACCAATCTCTTTTTAAAGCATGTGTTCAAACTTAGAGTCCTGTGGACTGTCATTATAGAAACTGTTCAACTTACTTGAGGATATGCAGTTTTGTTTTCTTGCTTACCTAGCTAAGAGCAGAAAACACTAGACTTCCATGATGAGGCTACTCGGTGTCAAGTAAGTCCTCTTTGAAGACTTAGTGCAGTGATGCAATGGTTAGGGAAAGCTGCGCAGAAGTTTCAGAAGGATGGCATTTTAGATTTGGAAAAGTTAACTAAATGCTTAGTATCTGGTATCTAAGCTGAAACTGTTGGCACTAATATTGTGTTTGTAACAATAGATTGCAGAAATTGTCTCAGAGGTTCGCGAGCCAATTGTTTCTGTTGAGCAGCCCGTTGATGCCTCTGAAATAAGAAAGCAACAGATTAAGGTGAGCAAATTCTAGTTAACTGAAAAAAAATTCCTGTCCATCAAGTAAGAGTTTGATAGAGTTGTATATTATTAACTAATGTCAGTAGCGCATTGTTGGCTAATACCACGTAGGTTAAAATGCTATATAACGATAATATTTATTTTCTTTCTGCTTTATATTTCAGTTGGCTGAAATAAAAGTGAAACTTTTTGAAGCAAAAGCAGCTTTGGAAGAGTGCGTTACTCTGCAGGATTTTAATAAAGCATCAGTATTAAAAGACAAAATAACTGAGTTGGAAAACACAAAAAATGATCTGATAAAAGAAGCAGAGCAGTGTGAAATGAAAGAAATGCGTGTGGAGAAGGTTTCTTTTTTCCCTTTTCTATATTTTCAAATGCTAATTGTTGTGATGTTTATACAAAATGAATTGTAATAAACCACTCTTTTGTTCTTGAATAACTGAAGCATTTCTATAAGGATCTTAGTTACGCTGTATTTACTCTTAATTAAGTAAAAACGTGAAACTGAATCACTTTTCATTGTTTGTAGATTGATTTTAATAATTTTCTTGCATATCAAATGTGTAGTGGGTAGGAAATGTTTACTTGGGTATGAAATAACTATGCTTACTGTGCCTATTCTCGCTGTCACAGCCACCATTTTTAATAATAGCGTTTCTTTTTTTTCCCGACTCACCCTGAAGAACGATCCTGAGACACTGTTGAAGTGTCTACTGATGTGTCATGAGCTTCTCAAGATGATGGCCCTTTCTAAAGGAATTGATCCAACCATTAATGAAATAATAGAATCTCTGGTATGTAGCAATAAGTACTGTTTTAGATTATAATAAAAATAGATATCGTAGTTCGCAGGCAGGATGGTTTGTGATTATTTCAGAATCATTTTGCTATATCTTTAGTGCTGTGACTGGTGCTTTTAAGCCTTTCCAAAACCTGGAAGCGCAGTCCAGTTATGAGCTCAGAATCTACACCAGAACTGAATGCAGCAGGGAGTTAGTAAAATAAATTAGGACACTCACTGTAACTGAGTGTGCTGCTTCCAAAACATTTTAACTGTCTCCTGTGCAGATAATAGGGAAAAAAAAAGGAGAAAAAAACCCACAGTATGCTACTGTATGAACACATGGTACACTCTTATCTAAATACTATGTGCAATTTGTATCCCACCTATCTAGAAAGGTTATATTTGAATTGGAAGTGGTCAAGAGAAGGGCAGGAAGGAAAAGTATGGAACAGCTTCTGCATGAAGAATGACTAGATGAGTGTACTTTTTTTTTAACCTGGAAGAGAGAGGACTTAAGGTAGGGTCTGAGAGAGGTCAGAAGTTATGGGTGTCATGGAGAAAGTGAGTAAGGATTGTATAATCGTAAGGTAAAGCTGGCAACCACCGAGCTTAAAATAAATGAGTTGATTCTTCTAATACATAATCAATGGAATTCCTTGTCACAGGATGTGTGCATGCTGAGCACTTGCATAAAATTCAAGGAAAATTGATTAAGTTCAAGAAAAAGAAATATTATGGAATAATTAGGTAGCTAGGAACAGTCTCGCATTTCTAGAGTGTCTCAGCTACAAATTGCTGGGATGTTGACAATAATTCATGGGAAGTATCTACCTAGCCTGTTTATGTAATACTCTGTAGGAATTTGGTTTTGATCTTTATTGTTAATAGGGCAATGATCTGGAAGATCTGACTCAGTCTGGGCATTCTTGCAATTTTATTTGAATTTTTTTAATTCTAATACCAATTTAGAGTGGCTTCAATATTGTGGGACCACACCTGATTTCTTTAAGATGTATAATAGTGTTCCAAGAAATCATAGTTAAAAACAAAGCAAAATGCTGGTGATTCTACCATTATTTGATGTATTCAGAATTTGGTTCTGCTTATATCTAGATAAATGGAGCATGCAGTAGTTACCACTTTCTGATCTTGTCTCACACTACATTAGTTCTAGTTTCAGAGTAAGCGAATGTTAGACGATGCAGTCAATTTTCTATTTGTGACTTGCATATTTCACTTACGAACGGAATGTTGTTTTTTTCCAGATACTTCCTGGCATAACTAATGTCCACCCAGCTGTGAGAAACATGGCAGTTCTGTGTTTGGGTTGCTGTGCCCTTCAGAGCAAAGAATTTGCTCGACAGCATCTTGCATTGCTGTTGCAGGTAAAATTCCTATTGGAAGATGGAATGGTGGTCCATGTGACTTAATAAATAAAACCATCTTGTATCTATAAGAAGCTATCCTACATAGCTCTGGCACTTGAGTACCAGCGATTCCTGACTTCCTGAAGATCAGGAGAGTGTATTTTCATGCAGATATTTCTGATATCTGCAAGTATTTAAAACCTGTAGTCTTTGTGTAGGCTGCTGTCAAAAGCAGTGTTGGGCTAAACTGATGAAGACTCACTCTCTAGGCTAATCCACTCTTTTTTTTTTATTTGAATGTTAATTTGAAACATAATACACATAGTAAACTATGGACCTTTGTGAACTTACCACTCAGTTCCTTGATGTATTTTGCACATTGTTTATTTTAATTAAGCTTATATGGTCTTTCAGAGCAAGGATTGTCTTACGCATTTTTTCTGTAGTGTCTGGTACTATGGACTTAGTACAGATAAATAGCTTTTCTGTTTGTTAAATGTTTAGAGGTTGAAAGGTAAGATTCTGTCTCATACGTGCATACTGTGAGTGAAGCTGGATTTTTTTTTGTTAATGGAAATTGCATAGAAAATTTGATAAATAATTTCTCAGAATGCTATAATTTCAAGTTGCTTAAGCTTCAGTTGCTATCACACCTTCCTTGAGTCTGAAGTTTGTTTAACTTGGGAAGCTTTATATGAAACTTCATATATATATAGTACTTGGGGTAATCTTACTAAAGAAAATAGCTAATATCTGCTTAATATTAACAATGCTGGTCTGCTATAACATTATGTATGTATTTTCCTTATTAAACCTAGGCTTTACAAATAGATAATATAAAGGTAAAGCTCAGTGCTTTAAAGGCAGTTTTTGATCAGCTGATGCTGTTTGGGATTGAGCCGTTCAAAGCTAGAAGAGACAATGAGCCTCAAGGTGAGGAGGTACTTGCTGGAACTGAAAGTTGCGAGGAAGAAGGTGAAACAACAGAGAAGAAAGAAGAGACTGCTACAGTTCACAGCTTCCTGCAGCTTCTTTCTGGTTTCTTAGACAGTGAGGTAAGAAATATTATAAAACTTGCCTTGTTTTTGTTCTAAAATAATTTTTGCAGAAGGCTTAACCTTCTGCTAGGTTGCATTTGAACATTACATGATGCGTATTGAGTAGTCTGATGTTAAAATACTTAGTTGCCCTAGAAAATAACTTCACCACTGATACAGGTAAGTGTGACTTTTGAGCCAGTTTTGAATTCTCTGCAGGTGCAAATATTGGAATGTAAAAAACTGATTTTCAAAATTAGATATAGACTATACAATGCAATAAAGTACTAGTGAAAATCACTGTGATTGATGTTTTGTGTCTCCGATCAACTCTCTCTTCAGTTTTCAGAACTTAGAACAGAAGCTGCAGAAGGCATTGCCAAACTGATGTTTTCTGGGAGGCTGATAAGTGCCAAACTTCTTTCGCGCCTTGTTTTGTTGTGGTATAATCCTGTGACTGAGGAGGACACTCAACTTAGGCATTGTCTGGGAGTTTTCTTCCCTTTATATGCTTATGCAAATAGGTATGGCTTTGTAAAATATTATGTGATAATGTATATTGATCAAGCAGCTTTAACAACCTTTTCAAAACTGCACAAATGCAAGTTAGACTTGTTTAGTTCAATCTCTCGTGCCTATTACTTTTGAATATATGCAAACTCAACCTATGACCATTCTGAAAACTTTCCATTAATTCCCTCCTCCTCTGTGACCTATTTTTTCTTTCCTAAGACTGTTTGGAAGCGTTCTTCTGTACCTTGAATTAAAAAAAAAAAAAAAAAAAAAAAGTATTTAAAAGATGTCCTTTATGCTCTTGAACACTACTTTGGAGTGTCACTTAATAGCAGCTTTCAGGAGTGGTTCAAAACAGAACGAACAGCTCCCAGTAGGTATCATAGAAACAAGCTCGTTTTCATTTGTTTTTTTAACTGAAGAACATGCCGAACTCAAGTCACTGCTCCTCCTCCCTCCTAGCTAAGATTTAATTTAGGGGTGGTATGTGGTACCTCGTCTATTCTTCCCTAGACAACTGAAGTTTTTGTTGTGTATAAACTGCCAGAGTGTGCTGGCTGAGTACTGCTGCTGTTACTAGAACAATAACCAGAAACAGAACTAGTCTTCCCCAGAGTGGTTTTTTTTTCTTTCCCTACTTAAACTCAGTTGAAAATTAGTAACAAATTGAGTAACAAACATAAGCTTTTACCACAGATGATCTCTGTGAATGTCTCCTGCCCCTATGGATCTGTCTCCTTATTAAGACTCCTAATGACCATCCCACGGAGGTCCACCTGAGTAATTCTGTGCATTTTGAATTCATTTGCAAATGAGGCAACTCTTCCTGGCACCTCACATATCCCACCATAGAGGCCGTAGAGGAGTGGGAGGGAGGGGAATGCATACTCTGAGCAAAAAGTAGAAAAATCAGTGAAGGAAAAAAATCCTGAATCTTACTATGCCTCCCTAATTCAGAATTTCTGCTTTGTTAAGAAACATATTTTCAGCCTAGAACGTTATCTGCATTCTGGATCACAAATGGTTTATTTTACTATGAATTATGGAGTGTCTGCAGTTACCAATACTGTATTTTCAGAGGAGAATTAATTACTCTGTGTGGCAGCTGACTCAGAGCAGCCTGCGAAGTTGCCACTCAGAAAAGAAAAACTGAGGTAAATGTGCGAGTTCTGGCAGAGTTTTGTGCCTAATTTTGGTACTGATCTATCACTGAAATTTAAATTCAGGATGTTTTTTGAATGTTGTTCAGATGTTCCCATCTGATCAGATATAATCAAGAGGCTTAATTTTTGAAATTAAATGTTTATACAAATGTTGATGCTGGCTTTTATATCTAATGATGCAACAGAATATTAGAGTGGCATGGTGCATTAATGACAGGGACAGAGTCCTGTAATCAGTGAACAATTCTTATTTCTGAAATGTTTATTAAGGACTAATAATTGCCCTGGCAGCCTTGTGCGTATGTACTACTATAGATTTTAAAAATGTTGTTTTTCTAACTTGTAGGAAATAATCTGAATGGTATGTCAGTTGTATTTCACCCAATTTAAAGCATAATGTTGCTAAGTGGGAGAGTTCTTGCTTCTCTACGTTCGTGCCCCACTTATAGTGCACACAAGTCTTTTGGTTAGTTTGTTTGACTCAATGATCCAGCAGCAAACAATCTAGTTTTTTTCCATTATTTACCTTATTAGTTTTGTTCCTCAGTTAACTGGGTTCAAATAGATGGTGAACAAGTATCTGAGATTAAAAAAAGCAAATAAACAAAAACACCAAACAAAACAAAAAGGCTTTGCTTCACTGGCCAGTACTTTGTATGTTTTGGCACTGTACCTCTTGTGTAGATATGTACGTGCCTCTTTGGCACTGCATAACTGTTTTGACTTGTGTTATGGAACTACATCTTCAGCAGCTATGTGGGTTGTAGGCTTGCTTGGCAGGAGTCATGAACTCTTCTGAGTTGAAGAAAACAGAAGTATTTCTTCCAAAATGCTGTTAATCACCACATCTTATTTGCCAGGCTTTATGGCTTTCTTACAATGAGATGTATCCCCAAAGAGAATTACTAGCAGAAAGGAGGAATGTGCAGAAGAAAAATGAAGATATAGGGACGTGTGTTTCTAGAGAGAGGATCTGAGCGTATCTATCAGTTAGGCTTTCTGTGGTAAGCGGTTAGGGGCAGAAGTAGGAAGTGTTACATAACATTTCCTTGGAAAAAGCCCCAGTGAGCTAAAACTTAAAAGGAGTTGGTTCTATGAAGCAGATTTTGTTGCCTTGATCCTGCTGCCTGTCTCTAGTAAGATCAGCCACTCCTCTGACAACTAAAATATATTGCAACGGGTCTGTAAACTTTACTTGTAGAAGAAAAGATTTAATTCTGTCTCATTACGCTACTAATGCTTGACTCAACTGAAACAGATCGAACCAGGAATGCTTTGAGGAAGCTTATCTTCCAACTCTGCGAACGCTGCTAAATGCTCCTGGAACTTCACCTTTGGCTGAAATAGATATCAGTAACGTTTCTGAGTTGTTGGTGGATCTGACCAGACCGAGTGGACTGAGACCTCAGGCGAAAAAGTCTCAAGAGTATCAGGTACAGTGGGTTAAACTGGAAGAAAGCATTACTTGTACCTAGAGATGAAGAACTGACCCCTTCAGTTAGTGCTGGTTGTTTGTGAGGGCCTCTGAGATGATTGCTAGATTCAGAGGGTGGATTAAGCAACCATTCAGGCTATTAAACATTTCTCTTACACGTCAGTAATACTCGAAGGAATTTGCACCATCCTTAGTGATCCATATTGGGAAAAGCAGTTTTAAAAAATCAGTTAGTGAGTGTACCCAAAATACTGCATTTACAAAAATGTATTTGCTATGTAAAATTAATTATTAGCTGCCTAAATTAGAATGATCTAATTGTTGTAGTTTCTAAATAACTTTCAGAGAAATTCCATGTATCTGATTTCTTTCCTTCACAGGACTTAACAGTGCATGATAATTTAGCATTGAAAATCTGCAATGAAATCTTGATGGACCCAACTGCGCCTGATGTTCGTATTTATGCAAGGGCTTTAAGTTGGTTGGAAATCAGTAGTTCTTCCACAGAGAATCTTCTGCTTCTACTTGAGGAGATTCTAGAGGTAGTATATAAATAACAGCTTTTTCTAATGCCAATAGCAATTGAATATTCTGATATGCTTAAAAATGAGGTGCCTATTGTTTAATATGACAATACGACTGAAATTTTTCTTTAACTGATTTTTGAGAAATTCATTTTTAAAGCGGCATTTGCAAAAATCTGATAGAAAAAGACAATGCTATGGGAAATGTTGGAGAGCCCTGCTCTCCTAGGGACTTATCATTAGGAAGTAGCAATGTTCCATCTCACCCAAGAAGGTCCCGTAACTTTTATTATTTCCTCAGGTTTTCTTTTCTAAAATAATATTTCTTTTGGGGTTGCAGGGCCTGGTGTTGATGGAGAAAGCCTTTCTCCATTCAACCACAGTAATCAACTTTATGTGACTTTTTGTCGTTCTTACTGTAAATTTAACTAATCCTATCAGTGGGTAAATTTCATAAAATAAATAGTCGTAAAATTAAGTAGCTTTTAATGTTCAGTGTCTCTTCCCAGAAAGTGAAAGATAAATTATGTCAAAGAGCTATTGAGAGGATCAAGAAGAACTTGAGCAAAAGCACAAATGTGAGCAAAGATGACTCCGAAAGGACAGAGGAAACGGGGATCTCTGAAAAGACACAGGAAAACGACAAGACATTGTCTGCAAATACTATTGAAAGTGAAGAAGGTAATTTGGGAGAGGGGTAAGATACGTATACAACTGAGTGACCCGCATGGATTTGTATGAAAAGAAACCTTAGTTGTTCCTCTACTAAATAAATCTACTTTGGGGAAAAAAGTGGAAGAGTAAATATGCATACTGTTGAAAATAGTTCAGAATAAATATATCAATTTTGTATTACTCTAATGTAAGCAGCGCTGTATTTTAAGATCTGCCCTATAGTTCTTTCTTTTTTTAAAAAGTCAGTATTATCTTTTGTTGTTTTCTGAAGCTGTTTGGCACTCCTCTGCCTGCTAAATACCTGGTGTTGACTTACAAAAAATGACACGTAACTTCTTACATCTTTAGAATGCAGTTCACTAAGACTGCAGTGGACTGGACTCCAGTGGAGTTGTCATGCACTTCTGGCAGACTGTGTCACAGCAATGTACAGTCGATGCACTGAGCTCTTTACATTGGTCTCTTTCCTTATTAGCAGTTCACATGTTGGAGCCGGGTTTGTTTTCATTGCTGTTTGAGCTTAAAGTGGAAGTAGCTGGAAGGCTTCGCACAGTCTGCGCAGCTTATGCAGTTGTGCACGTCTTAGCGGTGTGTGCTGTGTCGGTGGCATAGGAAATCTAATGTTTCAGTAGAAAAGCAATTGGATGAAATGTGTTTACGCTTGCTTGGCTTCCTCCACAAAGACTGACACGCAACTATTTTAAGCAGAATATCACTTTAGGCAAAATCTTAATTTTTAAGTAAATTTTGCTTATATCCTAGTAGATTACTTCAAGACTTTAATCTGCTTCTGAAAGCGTCAAATATGTTCTGCGTTATTATCTTCTGTGCTTATTTATTGGATGGGAAGCTGGGACTCTTGAGAAAGCAACTTTGTCCGTCTATTGATAACATTGTCTGCTAACGGCTAATAGTATTTTGGTATGAATCTCTCTCAAAAGAGGAATTTTGAAAACTTTAAGCAAGCTGTAGGAGAAAAGCATTGTTTCCTTTCAAAATACGTTTGGATCGTTAAAAGTCAAGGAGTAATCTTCAAATATAGAAATGATAGTTGAGAGCAAAACGAGTTCTTTTTTGCTCTTCCATTGCTGCAAAGGAAATACACATTTGACATTAAGAAAAAAACTTCCTGGCAGTGACATAGATTGCCAAAGAAAGAGATTTCCTAAAGTCATTACAAATCTTAGGAGTGAGGGATAAACAGGTTTCAGGAGTAGTAGTTCATACATGACTGTAGGGGTGGTTTATAGCTATGGGAGGGCAGTGTTACAGCCGAGTGATATTTCAAACTTCCTTCTGGCCTTATTATCTAATCTTTAGTTTAAGGAAAATGAATTTAAAACTGCAGGGATTTCTCAGGTAGTGGTCAATGTACTGATATTTACAGTAAATTGAAAGCTGATTATCTGACTTCTGCATTTACTGTTCTGTTTAACAGAAAATACTAAAGATGTTCTTCATACTCCAGTTAAGGATGTTAAAGAAACTGCAAAACTGAAATCCACAAGAAACAAAACCGGCAGAGGTACGTGCTGGGTTTTTCTGGCTATAATACTATCCGTTTCAAAAAAATATAAATAACTTTTTGTGAACCTCTTTCGTTATATAAACAACTCAGTCTTCATAATATGCTTTTTAAAAATGTACGAAAAGATGAAAGTAGCCTGTTCTTGGAAAACTTTTCTGCTATTAGCCTTTTCCAATCACAGATATAAAACAGCAGCAACAACAAAACCAACCAAAACCCCAAGAGCTTCCCTGCCTAAAGATCGCACCATGGTCACAGCCATTTCCAGTAACGTAGCTTACTGGTGTCTGTGAGAAGCAGCACCCTGGGCGTTTTGGTGTTTCTTTTGTTTGTCTAAATCAAATATTCCATTCCGCGTTGTGACTGCATGTTATATACCTCTCAATACAACACTGATCACTAATTGAAAGAAAGATGCAAAACTGGTTTAACAAAAGAAATAATGTGATGCGAAAAGAGGCTTTTGCTTATACTTAGGACAACGAAAAGCAGCAGTGGGAACAAGGTCTGTGAGCAGAAGAAAAACTGGCACAACTGTGAGATCTGGGAGTGAAAGGTAAATACTTTTTCTCTCCGCCTTCAAAAGTGCGATGTCAGGTCTAGAAAAGAAACTTCATTCATAGCTAGAAAGGAATATTTTTCTTTCCCCGAACCTAAAGCAGAAGTGAATGTTTAAGAAAAATATTTCTTTCTGCTGATACTTTTGAAAATACAGTAGTAGGTTTGAAAACTTCAAATGCTATTATTGCCCAAGAGCCGGAACATTTTTTTTAGGTATTTTGTGCATGGAATTAATATACATTCTGTCCGTCAAAAGTTAGATTTTTGGTTGCATTTCTTCTGAGCACTTTTTCTGCTTTTTGTTTTAATAACAGTTCTGTGGAGGATTCTGAGTTTTCAGTGTATTTTTTTCCCCTCCACATTTCTGGCTTCTATTTTTGTTTCCTATCTTTCAACACTTCAAAAACATCTGAAGTGAGTGACAGGTGAATATACACACGGCGTTCCTTCCCTTCAGATCTTGTAGGATATAAGCATTAAATTATCTCTATAATTACCAGTCGTGTTCATTCTTTTTCAAGCAAGCAGCCCACAGATTTAGGATGGTCAGGGTTAGCCATTCCAGTTTGCCTGTTCAGCGTTTGCTTTGATGCACCACTTAGCCTTTGGGGGTTTGTTTATTTTGGAACTGCTGATACTTGGTTATCTTCCCTGATGCTGCTGCATCACCTGGAAAACACTGGTATATTCTTGTTACTAATTGCTTACTTTCTATACTTGAGGTTTTTTTGTTCTTTAAGAACGTATTGTACAGTGATTTCAAGTTTTCTATTAACAAACTTTTTAATATGCTTAGTCTTTGGGGCCTTAATTTTAAAACATTTTCTATTTCAGCGATGATGAAATTCCCGAATCAGTCCCCGTGCCAAGTTCGAGGCCTTCAAGACGAGCAAAAACCGTGGCACTCGAAAAAACAAGAATGAATCTTTCAACCCTTCTGCGCAGGGAATCAGATGAATGAAGACATAACAAGAGAAAATGGCCCTTGCTAATGCTACTTGTCAACAGCAGACTGGAAAAATTAAGATTTATTTTGTTGTGTCATTTAACTTTTTCAGTATTCGATCATTTATAACTCCATATTTTTCTAGAAACTTTTATTTTTTTTATCGATGCTTTTGATTAACTTCCCCGTATCAAGTACATCATTCATGTAATAAGAATATATTAAAATATTACCTGAAGAAAAAAGGTGGCTTCTTACTTGCAAATGGGAATTGCTATTGGTGGTAAGTATTTAACAGCTTGTTTGAGATTACAATTTTTAAACGTACTTAATACTCACATTATATTTGACATCATTCAGAGAGAATGCTTGACCTGGAGCGGCTCCGTGATGGCAGCACTTCTGAATGTACGGTTACCGCACCTGCTGTCCTTCCTTCTTAGCCCGCACGTCTGCTGTCTCTGAGGAGGCTTTTATGGTTCGTGTTAATTGGGAATTCTGCTTCTTGGAGATAAACGTCTGCTTTATTTTAAATAACATCAAAATGGCAAAGCCATAATTAACTCTACAAATCAAAGCCTGGAAGCCTGCTACTGACCTAGCGGGGGGGGCAGGAAAGGAGGAGACGCTTCCCTCGCTGAAGTGTGAAGGCCAGGCCGCGTGGGGCCCTGGGCAGCTTGTGGGAGGGAGCCCTGCCCACGGCAGGGGCTTGGAACTGAGCGGGCTTTAGGGTTGGGACCTTTCCAACCCAAACCATTCTGTGATTCTGTGACCTTGGCCTTGTTATATAAAATTGCTAATGTGTTTTTAGAAAAGCATAAAGTATCAAATAAGTCTCCAATAAGGTAAGGGTACAGAAAGGGCAAGAAAAAAACAAAAACTTTATAAGGTTCTGCATACTGTCTGTTTAAAGTGGCAGACAAATGTGATTTCTGTGACTCTGAAGATCACAGAGGTTTTTCTAATGACATATTTAGGCATAGTCAAAAGTTTTACAGAGACAATAGAAGATTAACTTTAAACTGTGCCAAATATGCACTATTGGCTGAGCATACTCATTCTGGAAATGTTCGGGGTTTGGTTTGGAAACGCTCCATCGATCGTATCCTTCTGCGTTACAATTTAATTTCCAAGGCAGTCAGTCAAAACTTACGTTGATTGTTCAACGTGCACATGTCACTGCAGCTTTCTAAGGAATTTGTTTAAAAGAGACTTACGCGTTGCTATGATCTTTGGTATTTCTCTGAAATGGCTTAAGGACAAAGCAAGTGAAAAGTAGCATTCCCAAAGCAGCGTGCCCCAACTACTATGCTATTTTCAAGTTTGCATACAGAATGGAGACAGGACTATGTTCCTTTTCATCCCTTTTCAGTTTTTGTTGGAAATCTTTCAAACCACAACATGCCATGACACATTTTTGTGCTGTGATATTTGCTATTCAGAGGCTAATGTAGCTATGAATTATTTTTATTCATCATTTCAAAACTGAATTTTGAAGTTTTGAGTCCCCTCTTTACTAGTTCTCCTCCATCAAATGGTGTTTCTACTGTGAGTTTGCATGCATGCAACCACTTGAGATCAAAGACATGGCCTTGAATGCTACCTGAACTTAGTTCAAAGGGTTGAAGAACATCTTTCAGATTTTTCCAGGTGACTGTCCGTCAAAGCTTCCCCCACGCTTTCAATACTGTTGTTTTTAACAATATATATACACACATATACGTGTATTTAATTTCACATAAAGCATGTTCTCTCTCTTGAGAATGAGTAGTTCACACTTCTGCCACTCATACACTATCAACAGCTGCTGCTAGTCCATTCTGTTTTGGTTAAAATGAGTTTCTAGGAAGAACGAGCAATAAAAACATTTAAAGGCTTCTGTGAATGCTTTCCTGAATAAATGGAAGATCTTCAGTTTTGCCTTTTTCCCTTGTTGTGCCTTGCCACATATGCAGGTTCTGTCCCTGGAATCTCTTCAGGAATGCTGTACTGAAAGATCAGGTTTCCCTGAAGCCTCAGTCAGTGGATCTCAGCTGTGGATATGGTTTCACTGGTGTGTGCTAACAAAGACAGACATTGACAAACGAGTGAATTTAGGGGAGGCCCTCAGCCTGGTTGGGGCTGGAGAGCTTGCCTTAGGAGGAGGAGCTGAAGGAGCTGGGCTTGGGCCCAGAGAGTTTGGGAAGACCCCGGTTACCTGCAAGGATGTGGAGCCTGGCTCTTCGTTGCTGCACATCATGGGAGGATGAGAAACAATGGGACTGAAGTCAAAACTCAGCCCAGATATAGGGAGAAATGGGCAACTGGACAACTTGCGCCAAGTGGCTGTGCAGGGTCAGTCCTAGGAGGTTTTTAAGACCCGACTCAGTAGACCTGAGTAACTTGGTCTGATCTCACAGCTGCCCTGGCTTTGGGCGGGTGGTTGTGCTGTGGACCTTTCCAGGTTCATCTCTGCCTGAATTACCCCACAGTGCTCTTTCACGCTGGAAGATGAATCGGGAACCAGCAGGAAATTTCTATCCCCTTTCTGGGCTCTTCCCCTGCTAAGGGAAGGGTTTGCAGTGCAGTAGAATATACGGTGTGCTCTCAAAAAACTGCCTCATCTGAGAAAGATGACTGCTGAATTAGATGCGGAGTATGGTTAGATGTATTTGCCACAGCTAATCATTAGCAATAATGAAGGTTGATTGTCTTTGTTTACTTGCTTAGTCAAAATCTCTGTATACAAACTCTATAAAAACTAAAACATTTTCTCCTGGTGAGAGTTTCCTTTGGCCAACTTCTAACTGAAGAGTGAGTGCTGTACCAAGAACATTTCTCTTTCTGGTTCTGTTCCTCGTTTGTTAGAAGTGGTTGGTGAGCTTGTGTTATGCCTGTGCCTGACTAACTGAAAACTTCTGAACCCGTCAATGAATTGAAACTCAATTTGACATAAAGTAATGGATCTGAATTTTTACAAGTTCATGGAAATAGACGCTTGGAGGAGAGACGTGTCTGTCATGGAGAAGTTCTGATGTATATTTTCTCATTGAGATATTCTGATATTGAAGAGTGAGAAATGCACGTGGTCTCTCCTTCAGGCACACAAGAATAAAGGACAGGATGCATCAGTTCCACTCTTCTAAGACTTTCTCTATTCCTTTTAGTTCACTGTGCTTCGTTGGTGCTTCACTGAAGTCAACTTCAGTGACTCTCAGGAAGTTTTATTCTCATCTTTTTGCCCCCATGGAATCCCAATATACTACTTGTTTAAGACACATACAGACCATCTAGAAGGTGTGATCAAGAACGTTCATGCTGTATCTTGTCCTGCTCTGTGTGATGTCTCGGTGCCTTGGTATCCTTCAGGGAACTTCAGAGTTACTGTGTGATTCACAACAATTTTTATAACTTACTTACAAATGCAATCCAGTAATTAAACAAACTTCTGTAAAGAAGAGTTGTATCTCTTTAAGTAATACGCTATTTTTAAGTGAATACTCCAAGTATTAGATAACATACATACAGAGACTTCCAAGGAAAAAAATTCCTTCTGGGTTGGTTGTTTGCAGGTAAGGGCAATGCAGTGAATTAAAAAACCTCTACTCTGGCTATTGAATGTATGACTCCAGCAAAGAGAAGTGTATTGTATGGTTTTATTCTAACACTTTTGTTATAGCTCTATTAATAATCAAGTTTTGATGAATAAAGTACAGAAACCTTGCTAAAGCTTATTTAGGCATGGAATGTCTACAATGTAGTCAGCTACAACCATTTACTACTTCTTTGAGTAGAGTTTAAAATTTTGATGATTACATTGAATTTCCAAAGTACAATAAAAAAAATGAAATAGGAAGAGCATTTACATCCATTTTAATTGGTGTCAGGCATAAATTCATTAAAACAAAAGGGGAAGAAAGACCATTTAGCAGAAACCTCCAAAAGTGCAGATACAGATTTGCTGAATGACAATCGTTCAAGAGATTCTCCTGCAAGGTTGGCCTTTCTTGTAGACATTACGGTCATTAAGCACTGTCACACAAAAGTCCTCAAGGTAAATGAAGATGAAAGCATACTGCAGAAACAAACTGGTTGTTGGATACATTTCATCCATTTCTGAAGGAGATCTCGGATACTTTACCTTCTCGTTACAGCTTCGCTTCGAGGTAGTCAGTCTCCACCTGTTACAGATCTGTTTGAATTGTTATTACCATAAATCTTTACATGGTGACTTATGCCACAATTACATAATATATTAACTTTCGTGCACAAAAATAAAATTGGGAAACAATAATTAAACTTAGAGAACATAGAAAAGTCACAATACTATTGAAGGGGAACATCTGATTCTGATAGAAATTTGTACTGCAAGAATTCCATGAGAGCAAGATGTGAAACTTCATATTAAAAAAAAAAGTACATGGAAATGAATAATGCTAGAAGTAATATAAAGCCAAATCACACGAGATCATTTCATGATCAATGTAATAAATGCTTATTATTCAGCAGAAAAAAAAATCAAGAACAATGTACAAAATAATAGTGCAAGAACAGCTGCAATCTACTTGTTCTCATCAGTTTTGAGATTTTGGTTAAAAACTTTACAGCTGGCAAGAGATGCTGTTGAAAAACTCAGATTCCACTCAGTGGGCTGATTAAGGCACATCTTTATGGACTTCAAATGTTCATTTTCTGTGTTCACATCTATTGAATTCTGCGGCTCAGAGACTTTCACTTGTAGCGTGCTGTGAGAAAAGAAGTGGGGGTCGGAGAGGGGAGAAAGAAATGAGAAAAAGTTTAGTATGCTTTCCTCTTGCTCTGCAAACAAGCAGACTGATAAAGGCGAGGTGGTGGCAGGCTGCGTATACTGCTTTATGATTTTTTGTTTTATTCCAGTATGTTCCAGAAACAGACCAGAACCAACAGACCAGGACGTGATTGTGCTAGGCTCTCCATGTTGCACAGGTAGATGGGGCTTGTTTGTGTAGGAATGGCTGATTTTGTTCATTTGCAGAGAGTGCATTAGGTGAGTCTCCTGCCACCAACATTCCTTTGCACAGGAGCAGCAGTCTGCAGTCTGGCCTTCCTTAATTCAAATGCACTGTACAACCACAGAACAGGAAATGGGCAGAAATTATTTTTTCTTTAATGACATTATGTTAGTACAGCCATAAAAGGACTAATATAGAGACAGCCTTTATTTTGTTTCAAATCTAGGAAAGTAAGTAATAGAAGAAGGAAAAGAAACCCAGTTCTTTCTGGGGATCACTAAGCAAACTAGGACATCAATGCGGATTGAACCATGTCGCCATATAAAATGCTATAGTTGTTCATGCTTAGGTGGGGAAAAACAGAGGCAGAGTTTGGAATTCTGTCCCACCACAGCTAACCATACAATTAACTTTGTACGTATGAAGACCTAAGCAAAACTGCTTATAACATGGGTGAACAGCAGGAGGGTGCTGAGTATATACCCTGAGATGTATTGGTTTGTGCTACCCAAGTACTACTGGCTGATTCAGACTAAACATTTCCTTACTCGATGGCAAGAGGGGATTACAGCTTGTTTAACAGCTGAAGTGGCAATTCAGCATTGTTCACAGATCATTTGAAACACAATTTTCGTGCTTTACATTTTTATGCAAGCTCTCTGGAATGTTATGTGCCTTTGTAACAACACAAGGAACATGCATAGCACCTCTAATTTACCAATCCTCATTCCTAACGCTCTGTAAAAGGGGTGCTGCTTCCCCAACCAGTATTTTGTTTGTCCTTACTCTTCAGAGCTATCCTTTCACTTGTTTATGCCTTTGCACCTTTTTCCTTCATTGTTTTTCTGGTTTGCATGTGCTTTTGTTACTATAGTTGTTTCTTTCCCATACGAAGCAGGGCATGCAGTTGGAGATGCCAGAGAAGGACTTCAGTCAGTATGGTTACTTTCTGAATTCACAGCCTCTTCAGATTTGAGACTTTGCCCTCTCTTGCTGTGAGGAAAATCAAAGAGAAGGAACGAGGGCTGACTTCTGAAGTATTGCTGCCTTCTAGGTGTGGCCAGATATTGACTTGACCTCTGAGCAAGCAACAGAAATACTCAGCAACTAATTGAAGTGATAGTGCTGGAGTTTTTTGGTTTTGTCTGCTTTGTTCTGGTTAGGTGAAAGGAACATAAATGCCTTGGGAGTCCAGAATTTGCAAGCAAGGGCTGGGCAATCACCAACCACGTGAAGTTCAACAATGGCAAGTGGTAAATTCCGTACCTGCAATGGGGCAATCCTGTACAGACTGGGGGATGAGAGGCTGGGAAGGGACCTGGGGCTTCTGGATGACAGCAAGCTGAGTCTAAGCCAGCAGTGTGCCCTGGCAGCCAAAAGGGCCAACCATCCCCTGGGGTGCATCAGGTCCAGCACTGTCCGCTGTGAGAGGGAAGGGGTTGTCCCCTCTGCACTGTGTTGTGTGGCCTCACCTCGAGCACTGTGTGCACATTTGGGTGCCACAATATAAGGACATAATAGACATTAGGACATTAGACATAAAGGACATTAGAGAGTCTCCAAAGGAGGGCTACAAAGATAGGGAAGGGTCTAGGGGGCAAGATGCTTAAGGAGTGTCTGAAGTCCCCAGGTGTGTTCATCCCAGAGCTGAGCAGGCTGAGGGGAGGCCTCATGGTGGCTGCAGCTCCTCACAGGGAGTGGAGGGCAGCGCTGAGCTCTGCTCTCTGTGACAGCGACAGGGCCCGAGGGAACGGCGTGGAGCTGTGTAAGGGGAGGGGGAGGTGGGGGTTAGGGAAAGGGTCTGCACCAGAGGATGGTGGGTGTGGAACAGGCTGCACAGGGCTGTGGGCAAAGCCCGGCACTGCCAGAGTTCGAGGAGCATTTGGACAGTGCGAGTGACAGAAGTATGGTTTGATTGTTGGGTGGTCCTGTGTGGAGCCAGGAGTTGGACCTTAATATAAGCAAAGTGGAAACAATGAAGTTAGAGAGCTGCATCAATATATTTTCTAAGCAACATGAACCTAGTCTTTCATCTTAGAGCAGTTGGATTTCTCCAGTAAGATCCATCATTATATTTTACTCTAATTTTTATCCTGTTCTGCTTATGAAAGGTGCAGTGTGTATTAAGCATTCCTAGTCAGAAAGATGCTCTGTACAGCAACTCTTCTGCTAGGAAGAACTGTGGGTTACAGCCTGATGCTACCAGAAGCCACAAAGCCTATTTTGATAGAGCTCGGAATTGGGCTGTGGGTCATTATCTCCTCTCTACATCCTTGTGATGTTCTCCACTTCCAAGGCATGCGCCGGGTGGAGGATGGAGCTCCCTTTAACTTCATTAGGTGAAATGCCTTGACAAAAACAGGCATTTTACTGATCTTAAATGTCAGCCTCTGAAAAGGTTAAAGTTTCCCAATTCTGAAGCCATCTGTTTTCTATTACAGCAATTATAATCTATTTTGTTTTAGTCCACATGAGAATGACTCAGTCGCTCAGCTTCCATGCACGCAAGTTTTGTAAGTCAGATACAGGTGCTCCTTTACACAGAGTGCTACAGCACTGCTCTGTGCGAGGAGCGCGTTCAGCCTTAAGAAGTTTTCTGACTCTGAGTATAGGAAGTGAGTGCATGGGAAGTAGTGGAGAGGAAGGAGGAGCTGGCTGCCGCGTGTCACTATGGACATGCTCTGCCTCATCACTGAAGGGTGAGGATGCCCTTGGAACCTGTTGGCTTTCCTTGGCCAACAGTGCATGAAGCAAGTGGTTCAAGGAAATTGTCAGCGATGACACTACACAGTTATTATCTTATGAACTGTAACAATTCTCAAGCTGCTATTACTGGTGGCCTCTGAATTCACTCTTTTTCAGCACTGTTGGGAAAATAGCAATTGCCTATGTTATTCTAACAAATCATAGAAGCCAATGTAAATTAATGCTGATGGACTCTGTAGTCCTATCTGTCTAGTCTGCCTTCACTAAGCAGCAAAGCCTACATGTGGCCAAGTAACCAGGCCTGCCAGGACCTAGAAGGACTCTCTCTCCCTACTTCATTTCCCTCCTATCATTAAGGAATAAGGAATTAAATACAAAGGTCTTTGAATTTATGTTTCTTTTAAAGCAAGCAACACGGGGCCTTCCCATGCTACTAAGAACTAAAGGAAACCCTGCTCTTTTATACACTTCCATTTCAAATTACTTGAATATAAGTATTTATTTTCGCAGTTCTGCTTTAGTTACTTTAATTTTACCCAAACCATCCAGTTACAGTAACAGAAATACTGATTCTTAACGGTAGCACTTCAGAGCAATTCTGTATAAGGTGATAAGCTGCCAAGCACAAAAAGAGAATAATATTCTTTGAGCTTTTTCTTTGCAGTTTGGAACTGCATTCCTGAAAAAAAACAGAGGAATATGACACCTGTTGTATGAAAATGACCAAGTTAGAATAGTCCGGCTAGCTGAAGTGCATGCAGTTGTATAGTTAACCTCTGCCTACTATATGTGAAGGCCACACAGAAGAAGTAGGCATAAGGCTAACTGTTATCTGTTAGGTGGCTTCTCAGCATTTACTGTCAAAGAGATTACCATCAGATGCACATTAGTACGCTGGAAAATGACTTTGCAAGTGCTGCTGCAGGGTTATGCTTCTCTAATCTTTAGCAGTACTGGTTTCATAGCAAAATGTATCTCCTCGACTAGCTGGGAGCTACGTCAGTCTGTTTTTCTTCTCCTATCTGACACAAGTTCTGCAAACCAAACTTGTTAAACAAAACACTATTAATGATGTCCAAATCTATAGCTTAGAAAGCATACAAGCATTCTTGATACATTACACTTGATACAAAGCTATGAGGCTTTTATCCGGAGGTTTCAAAAAAGCAAGTGGAAATAGAAAATATTTTATGCTGCTGAAGTTTTACTATGTACAAACCACTCAATCATTTCCCAGAAAATGAAACAGTAGAATCTATACGGGTTAAATGCACAGTGACTACAGTAGCCTTGACACACTTTCAAGCAGAAGCTGATTTATAATGCTACCTACATTGAAACAAAGGCAAACCAAGCATGCACTGTCAGATTTATTGTCTCTGAAATTTAAACTTGTCTTTGCACAATGCCAAAACGCAGCATCAAAGAAACCTACAAAGAAAGTTCTTTATGCCTCATTTCCATTTATCAAATGGATTCTCATCGTAATAATAAATACTTTTCAGGTGAATGAATGGAATTGTGTTTGCTAATGTATGAGAGAGAAGTGCCCTGGAAACAGATGGCATGTGCAACTAGACCACAGGAAGTTGGGAAGATAACCAATATGGATTGTTTTAGAAATGAGACGTGAGTTGCATTTAACACAGCTGAAGCACTAAGACAAATAAAGCAGTAAACAAAACAGAAGCAAGACTGGAAGTGAACAGAGGCTAAAATACAGTGTGAGAAGTCAGAAGTGCTACAGGTGCACAAAAACAAAGAAAACATGAATTAAATACATATGAGATCATGAGAAAAATAAGTACGAGTTTTTTTAAAGCAGCCTGACTTAGAAAGTTACCTAGTACTATGGTTTTTAGGGTTTCTTTTAGAAGAACCACTCTGCTTTGTGGAAATACAGATTATTTGGCACAGTCCACAGAATTCTTAAAGAAAGCAAAATACTGAAGTAACCTGTCACCAAAATGGTATGAAATGGTATGAAGTGATAAAATGTTCAAGCATATTTTATTAGTGTTAGTATTAAATCTTTCTAAAGAAAAAATCATCCCGTCTCTAATCTTTCATAGCATACTGTCTTCAAAAAACCTTGGAAGCAAAAACTAGCTAACAACCTAACAGCTGCAAGGAAGCACCATTCATTTCATGAGGAACATAATTAATTTTTAGTATCTAGGTAGTGCTCTGAAACAAGTTTGCCTCTGTTCCATGAAAGGAAACAAAATACTTTCTATGCATTACTAGAAGCTAGTAGCATACAAATCTATTTAAACAGAAAAAACAACAACAACACGCTGTTGTGCAAGGAGTTTTCCTTAGAAACATGCTATAACATGTTTTTGCTATTTTTATTTTACTTATTCATAATTGAAAATACATTTGTATAAGATTAAAAAAAAAAAAAAGGCTTAGGGTTGGAGGTTCAGAACTGAGGATGCTGGTTCAGGCTGTTGTCCAGCGAAAGAGAGCACCATCACCTCAGTTCTATCATGAATGCAACTTTGTATATCTTGGTGTTTGAACTGGATTAATCTCCAATCTTTAATTCTAAACATTTTTTTGGCATTACAAATGCAGTTATATTATGGAGGGAAATAATCTCAGAAACATGAGACAGTCCCTGTGTGGCTTACAAGCCACCAGGCTTCTGAATTAAGGAAGGTCAGACAATAATTTGCAAATCAGTAATTTCCTGAGATTTCTACTATTTAAATATAATTTTAAATTAGCTGTATATAGTGAGCTGATAGACATGCACTCAGGAACAAATTTACCAATGAAGAAATTCTTTTTGAAACACATCTCTGCAGCAGAAACACAAGTAACCAACACCGCCCCAATTTTAACAATGGAGGCCTTACCGACAGCTCTTACCTCTTCATTCACTTTGTAAATAAACTTCTTAAATCTGAAGAACAAGTGATTGTTACTATGCATTTTGCAGTAACAATCAATAAGAACACTAAGAACACTGAAACCTAACTTTAAGTACATGCTTTTCCCAAAATTTGGAAAAAAGCACCATTTAAGTGAGCGTCAGACTGGTTTTGTTTTTGGAGTAAGAAAAATGTCATATTGTATTGCAGCTTCTAGAATTTTTCTGCTAGGCTTCCATTTCATGCACCGGAAAACAATCCATTATTTTAAGCAAATAATCAAGATTTTAGTGGTTGGAAATATAGAAGCTTGAGGGCAAGCCTGGATGAGTAAAATGCCAAGTATAGAGGAACCTGTGACAATGTCCACCCTAAAAGACTGACTTCCCTAAGTGCCTTACTCTGTGTGTATTTTAATACGAAATGAGGAACTCTCAATCTATTCCGAGTAGGACCACTATTTAGAAATATTCCACCTTGAGCTACTAAGTTAAAAAAAAAAAAAAAATAAGAGCACTTACCTAAGAACTGCTTGGGAAAACATGAAGGACGTAGTCATATTACTCACTAATGGCTTAAAAATGTGCAACTGATCAAAAACATTCAAAACCAAGTAGAAATGAATAGACTTATGCTCATGAAAAGATTTTAAGTGAAGTGTTAGTTACACTAAGACAATTTCTACTGACAAGCCTAACGTTGGTTATCACTGAAGAAAAAACAAGAACCGAGACAAGCTTCTTGCCCCTCCTACAGACACACCATGACAGAAGAAAAAGCACAGGTTCCTCACCTGTATGACTGAAAGGAGCGGGAAGTAAGAGGATGGAGAGTGGGTGAGCTGGCAGAACCACTGAGAGAAGTGTTTGTGAAATGAGTGTGTACATTTCATTTTTGGAAAGGAACAGACAAAGATGAACGCAGACAGAAGTCAAGTTTGACTGCTGAAAGAAGATGGTGAAACCTGCCGGACTGACAAAAAGAACAAAACAAACTTAGATCCCAGAAAACATGAATTTCTTACTAAATATAGATTTATACTTCATAGAGCAACAGATACCACTATTTGTACTCCAGAGAGCACTGAAGAACAATCTAGAACGTGACAGATGTCTAGAACGTCAGAAATCATCAGAAAAAGGTCCCCTTGGTTCAGTTAAGAAGAAATGGAAAGAGAAACATAAATTGCTAGAGCTGTTCCACAAGAATACAAACAGAAACTTGTCTAGAATTCAGAGGTATCCAGAGCTGCTGGCCCAGAAGCATGGAGCTAGGAAGACAAAGCCTGCTTATATACCTGCTTCGGAAAAGACATGTATCTTGTTCTGTGGGGAAAAAAATAAAATGACCTTTTAAGAGAAGGTGGATTAAAAGGTAGTCATGACTTCTCAGAAAAGATTTTCCATACCTGGATTTGAAGAAACCTGTGAAGGCTGACTGAACTCTTGCTTATATATATTGCAAATCTATCAGGTATAAGAGATATATTATAGAACAATGGAAATACACAATGAAAAATAAGCAGTTAAAAAATAGAATGAAATTGGACTGCTAACTCCACAGCACTCACAAAAGTATTTTGGCATTCACCAACATACAGCTTGGAAATAAGAGCCGATGCCTTAAAGAAAATGCTGTCCTTAAAATATGCCCGGAATCTCATTTATGTTAAATTAGTACCCAGCCACAGAAAAAATTGAAGTAAGAAGGAACATGAAAAAAAAAACAAATATAATTTCTAATAGCATCTGATTGTTTACCTAAATTGAAACAAAATTTCAGAAAAGTTCATAGGATTTACCACAACTCTGTAAAGCACTGCAAGCAGTGCTTAGAGTATCGTTATTGGAACATTTTAAAAAATGGAATAACTTCTATTACTCTCACTTTGTGTTTAAACAATTTGTAAAGCACAGTTCTGCAGTTGCAGCAAAATGAAAGGACAGTGTTTTTAAAGGGTAAACTGGTAACAAATGCAGCAGTATATTTGGCCTGAAAATCTGAAGAAGGATTCTGATCATCAAAGGAGAGTCTGTTGACTGGGTGAAAGAGGAAGGAAAATCTACCCAAGAATACATGCAAAGAACAGCTCAGTCTTATCGGCACTGTAAGTCTCCCCCTTGCTTTCTAAATCCAGAATACACCATTTTTTGACTGTAATTAAAGATCACTAAGTACTCATCATATTTTCAAAATTGCTAGGCAGGCCTGGGAAAATGACTGATTTCTTTTCCTGAGAATGGATTAAGCAAAAATAAAAAGACACATTTAGATGGTATTATCA
Source organism: Numida meleagris (assembly GCF_002078875.1). NCBI lineage: Eukaryota > Metazoa > Chordata > Aves > Galliformes > Numididae > Numida > Numida meleagris. Next base: position 82,450,935 of record NC_034412.1, on the reverse strand, counting down.
ATTCCCTACAGAAAGCTAAAAATCTAACACTTGGTTCTGAACTGAGAACAAACAAGAAAGCATGAGAGGTTCTCAGTTTTAGAGGAGCCTGGATTACAATGATATGATGAAACAATGCCGAATAAAATGATTTGAAAAAATCTTCATAAAACTGGGTATATAAATCCTACGTAAAAGCGTAGTGAACACAACACCAGATTTCTGAAATTTACTCCCAGGTGAAGGAAATGGAAGACTTGAGTCATGTTCTTTGAAATAAGTCTTCCACTCAAATAAGCTCAGAACCTTCAAAAAAGCATGTCAAAAACAGCATATTCCAAGATGGTACGTAAATAACTACAATTTAAAACAAAACAGCACCCAAAATTTACACACCTCTGAACTTGTAACTTGCTCTGTACACTAGGTCACATGATGGGAAAGAAAGCCCAGGGAAGGAAAGACCATTTGACTGCACGTGGCTTATGGAGATTCTTGGTGTAAAAGAAGCTGAGCATCAGACTGTGGTATTAGATTCACCACGACTGTGTTCAGGGGAATGAGGCAGAGACCATTAAGTTCAATAAATGAGCTGGGATTTATTACACATGTGTAGTCAATTATAAATCAAGTCTACATTTCTGCTTTAATACTTCTGCATTAAAAATGGTCCACTTAATGAGAGCAGTCATTCTTTTCACTGCTCTTTTGACGCTTTCAATCAATTTTCTTTGTTTCATGTCTGTGTGAAAAAGTAACTTACTGTCTTGCAACTACAGTTAAGAAAATTTCCATCTGCATCATAGGTGAAACATCCTGAAGCTAAGCACTACTTACGGAAAGCCTTTGAGAAAACAGCTAAGATACGGCCGTTAAAAAGTGTTTCTTGAAATCAGCAGATTTAATGACTGTTTCAGGTTGTCTCTTGCACTTTACCTCATCTAATATTTTAAATTTGTTCTGTATTAGGAATGTAGAACATGCTCCTTCGTGAAAGAGATAGCTGGGAAGACTTCCTAAAAACCTTGTTTCTACAGTAGTAGAAAAGTTATTCACATTATATAGCCTTCTCTGCTGGACTGGATGACTGTAAGTCAAATAAGCAACAATACTGGAATATTAATGCCACACTAATACACATATATATAAGGGGTTCACAAAGCACTGCCAGCCAATTTGAAACAATACAGACAAATCTGTCAAGGGAAGTCTTGTTTAAGGAAAATTTTGTTTGCTGTCATAATAATATAGAGAATACCTTACACACACAATCAAAAGAACAATCAGACTCATAAAAATATCCAGTTTTCAGTTTGACTTCTGACTCCTGAAGTCAATTTGAAATGACTACAAAGATTAGCAAATTCTCATTTTAAGTGTCAAGCTAACTTGATCTCATTAAGATATATTAAACATCATTCAAATATCATGAAAAATTAAAAGTGAAAATTCATATTCTCTGCCAACAAAATACATTAGAATTTTTCTCTGAAACTCCATACTATTTTCAGAAAAGCCAAAATATTATCAGACTTCTGAAAGCTCTTCTATGTGAGCTCCCAGTCTGATACAAAGGCTAAGTAGACAGGTATGTCATGTCATCGCAGCATCCAATACTGCCTGCTACTGCAGCAGGTATACAATCTCATCTCTAATAAATCCACATATATTTAAAAAACATATAAGCTATTTTTTAATTGTCTTTTATTGTGTTCCACTTTATTGAAGGATAATAGTTTCTCTCATTTTAGCTTGGCTCTGCTGTGGAGAAGTACTACTACTCTTTCTGCAGAGAAGGACTTGGGGCTCCTGGTGGATGAGAAGCTGGACATAGGCCAGCAGTGTGTGCTGGCAGCCTGGAAGGCCAACTATGTTCTGAGCTGCATTAAAAGAGGAGTGGCCAGCAGGGAGAGGGAGGTGATTGTCCCCCTCTACTCGGCTCTTGTGAGGCCCCATCTGGAGTACTGCATCCAGGCCTGGGGCCCCCAGCACAAGAAAGATGTGGAGCTCTTGGAAGGAGTCCAGAGGAGGGCGACCAAGATGATCAGAGGGCTGGAGCACCTCTCCTATGGAGAAAGGTTGAGGGAACTGGGCTTGTTCAGCTTGGAGAAGAGAAGGCTCCAGGAGAGCTCACTGTGGCCTTCCAGTACTTGAAAGGAGCATATAAACAGGAGGGGGAACGACCGTTTATGAGAGTAGTTAGTGACAGGACAAGGGGGAATGGTTTTAAGCTAAGACAGGGGAGGTTTAGGTTAGATACTAGGAGGAAGCTTTTCACTCAGAGGGTGGTGACGCTCTGGAACAGGTTGCCCAGGGAGGTTGTGGATGCGCCGTCTCTGGAGGCATTCAAGGCCAGATTGGACGTGGCTGTGGGCAGCCTGGTCTAGTGGCTGGAGACCCTGCACTTAGCAGGTTAAAACTCGATGATCTTTGAGGTCCTTTTCAACCCAGGCCATTCTATGATTTCTATGATTCTATGATTCTATGATGCTGAAGCTTTTAGGACTGAGGTTGGCTGACTCCAAAGCACATGGGTGTGGTCCGAACCATCCCCATGGAAAGAAACATAAATGCTCTCCTAAATGATTTTTTACACAATTTTCTTTGTCACCACTGATAGTAAACATGTTTCAGTGATCTTACAAAAGGTAATTTAAATGATCATGACATACATCTACAGTAAAAGGAACTGCCCTCGACACATAAATGCATTGTTGAAGAAACAGTTGAGAAATTGAGTTGTTGTTTATTACTCATGAAACCTTACTTTGAATAAAACAGATAANAAAAAAAAAAAAAAAAAAAAAAAAAAAAAAAAAAAAAAAAAAGATGATTCATTCTCTTCTCTTGCTATATTGACTGCCTGGCTCGTCCTTGTTTCTTGGTACCAACTTGAACCGTAAGAACTCAATTGACAATTCCACTTGTATATTTTAACAAAAATTGACTATAAACAAAAATTTGACAACATTCTGCCTGCTTGCCACAATGCTTCATAATAAACCAGCATCGCAATACCTCCATCTTTTGAGAACACACCAATATCAGTAAAACTTGAAGAAAAACTTTAAATATTGACCGCGTCACCATAAGATTTCAAGCATGGCAACAGAATGATGATATAAATTATGATACCACATCAACAAAAATACATTCCAAAGAACATATGAACAAATAATGATGCTTTCATGTGAATTAAACTTCCAGACGCAGGAACTTTGTTTGAAAATGCATGCATGCACAGCAAGAAATCATGTTTCTTCTTTTTAGCCAGTAACTATATGCCAGACTAAAAATATTTTTATGATTTCCTTAGCTAGTGCAGACAGTACACAATGTTGAATCAACATGCCAAAACAAGACGATTTCTATACTGAAACAGTACCCTGAAAAAAGACAGATCTACAAGCAAGGAGAAAGCTCCAGGATCATAATTCTTTGTCTTTTAACATTTCCTTTATCAAGGAACTTTCTGCTATATCCTTTCTAAAGACAACAACTGATATGATAAACTATGAGTAAGAGGGAAAATAAACAAAAATTGTAAATGAAATAATGTAAAAGAGTTATCAGATTTTCTAACGATCCAAAACTAAGAGAGGAAAGTTATCAGGTAAATAAAAATCCCAATTAAAACTAACATGAGACCACATCACAGTAATAGGTCTTACATTGCTATAGCAAGAAAAAAAAATTTAAGAGAAATATAAATTGAATGCAAAGTTTTCTTGACTATAGTCAAAATTACAAAATAAAAAGAAGTAAGAGAGAGCTCTTTCTTCATTTGTAAAAAGACACAGATAAATGTTACTCTTTTCTACTTCTAGCTTTCTCTATACCAACCTTGTGTCAAACTTTGAACTTATTGGAAACAAGGTTTTTTTTTTTTTTGTTATTTGGCCCAAAATCAGTAAATTAAAATACCAAATAATAGCATAAATGTAAAAAACTCTGTACCTCAGAAATAGCACTGTATGATTACACTGAATGAGCTTAATATGAAGAATTGTATATTACATAAAGCACAAAAGAAACAAAGTATACAAGAGCCATAATACTGTTTATATTACAACTTAAATTAATACCTCAGTTTATTATCCAGGATAGTTTTCTACAATATAGAATACAAAGGGGGACATAAGATTTTGTTCTGATGTTTCAATTTTTTTTATTCTTGGGTAATAAAATCAGATTAGCCCATACAGGGTTGTTTCTAAGAACAAGTATTTCTGCAGTAATTTAATTCCTTCTGCAGAACACTTTTTCTTCTTTAGTGGATACCTAACACCTTAGTTATTTTATCAAAATTAGTTAAGACTTCTGTTTAAGGAGATCTCTTCACACCACAGAAGAAATAATTTTACAAGTGTACCCTCTTTGTAAGTATGTAATAGCCTTTCTGAGATCACAGTTGCATAACAACGTATTATAAATACCTAGTTTTAAAAATAGATTTAATTCATACTAGCTTAGAAACATTCCAAACAAATGCATTCAGCATGATAACTGTATACTGTATATTGACTATAATAATTTTGTATTTGAAATCGTTCTGTAAGGATTCAATGCACAAACCCTTTAGAGTCAGCATATTTCATTTGGCATTGAATGGATACTAAAACGGATCTCTGAATGAATACTTCTCAGAAGTACATAGTGCTATTTTTTACCACTTAATTACAAAATCATTACAGATTTACATTAGAAATCATTAAGTGACCAAAAAAAAAAAAAATTGTTTTTAAACAACTCCATTGGTCAATACACTGAATTTCTGCTTCATTTTATAATTTACCCTTCCTCACAATATCAGAAACTATACCGTGGAATGAAATTCTTCATGTTGAAATGAATAACCAGCTGCCGCTGACTTCAATATGTCAGAACTGATTTGTTGTCTCTCTGGACTATATTACTCAGCTTTTTTTCCCTTTAATCTTGCCATGCTATAGCCATAAATGAATGTAACAAACCTATTATGACTGAAAAATTAGTGGAAAATATTTTATATGTGTTGAACCTGCATTTCTGAATTATTCTGCTATGTTGAATTTCATTACTACTCTGAAATTAATAGGAATACCATAAAAAAATATATCCAAAGTGCTTAGTTGCTTGACCTCTCTAATTATTTAAGACTGCATTTTAAGGTGAGGGGGGGAAGAGGAACTTACCTACTTGGCACTTTGGGTAATAGGTTGCCATTTGTCCACTATTGTATGATTGTCTCTTATGCCTTTTTCTTACATTTGTATCAGTGGTCTCCCATTGTGGACTTTTTCTTTTGTTTATTCTGATAAGAACTTCAGAACTACCAGCAGGATTATCATCATGGTTTACACCACTACTTAATTCTCTGCTGTGAAACTGGTCATCCAGTCTTTCAGTCACTTTAGAAGAATTAGATCCTTTAGGTGTTTCCATTTCATTCTCTTGTTTCTTTAATGCATTCTGCTTAGTAGAATGGGACCTTAAAAGAGGATGTCTTTTTTCTTCCAAATAGGCCTGATGGCTTTTACTTTCAACAGCTTCAGGAGAATAAATGACATTATTTAACTTAAATGAATTGTGCTTCTCAATATGGTTGATTTTTCTCAGAAATATTCTACAATCTTTAAAGGTTTTGGCTTTCCATGTATTTGGAAACAGTTTATCTTGGCTTTGTCCTTTTCTAACATTTTGTTGGCAACAAATTGTTCCATTTGTCTCTGCATGTGACTTAAGTATATTTGCTAAACCGGGATGTGGGTTAAAGTCAGAAGATCCCATCATCTGTTGAACAAATGCATCTCTGGCTTCATTTTCAGTTGGCAAGGGGCTACTCTGAGAGTCTACCAAAGTTTGAGTGGGCTGGATATCTCCAGTATTTTTTTCCTGGAGCACAGGCATTCCATCACTGCTTTCCCCACTTGTACTTTTAAACAACTGGCTTTGGCAAAAAAACTGCAAATTTTTCTTTTTTGATTTCCAGCCTCCAGGAGCCTGGCTATACAGCTTATTTTTGGTTTGTCCCCACCTATCATGCTGCAACTTTTTAAATTCATTTCTTTTTAATCTGGCTAATGTGAAATTACTTTTCATGCTTAAGACTGGAGACCTCACCATATTATGTAATATTTGTAATTTCCCTGCTGGTTTTGAAGGAGAGGATAGTGCAAACTTTTTAAAGTGCTTTCTGAAAAGGCAAGTACTAAGATCAGCTTGCTTAGTTTCCATCTTTATCTCTCTAGTACTAACTACTTCTAATGGATTGCGAGCATTTGCCTTTCTCACTAGAGAGAGAGACTGTGTTTCTGTAGTTTGCATAAACCAGGTGCAGAGTTCATTCATGTTACACTTTTTCTGAAAAAGCATTCTTATAGGTGATGTTTCAATTTCTACAAGGCAGGAGTCTAAAGGGTTTGACATTTCACTGCTACAGTCTTGTTCAGTGGGATCCCTGTTTTCACACACACATTTATCAAACTCGTTTCCCCCCACTCGCAACCAGGTATTAGTTATCTGTTCAAATCTATTATTCAGTTCTTCCATCAAAGTGTCACTTGAAGCGGAAGTAGCCCACCACCTGAGAGAAGGCTTTGATGAAAAAATGGGATCTGATGATACATCATTAATGGTCCGAAAATCACCATCCTTAAGATTCTTTCTTGAATTTCCTAAATTTCTCATTTCTGAGGTATCTCTGGATGTTATGCTCTGATTTGATTGCCTACATTTTTCCTTTTGATCTTTAGCTTTTCTCAGATGGAGTTTGTAAGATTTATGCAGCAAGGCACTTCTACAAGTAAATGCACTAGAGGATGCTAATGAATGTAAGAAATGCAATGAGGGCTTTCTGTCTCTAACAGAATGTCTCAATGGAATTTCACGTTTTCTCGACACTGTTGTAGTAACATTGTTTGATCCATCTTCTCTAGAATCTTTCAGCATACTCTTTACTTGACTCGTATTATTGCACAGTTGATTGTTTCTCTCCTGTGGTATGTTTTTTTCTAACAAGTTCTGCTGCTGTAAAGGAGGCAAACAGTTGCTAATGCTCACTTTTCTTTCCTGAGGTGAAACTCTATTAACAGTCACAGATATGCCAGAGATTTTCACTTTTGCTGGCCGACCAGGTTTTCGAATGGTAGTTAACGGTTTCTTAACTGGCCGTATAATATTGCCGCAAGGATGTGGTGATGCTACGTTACTCTTGATAGGTCTAACATAGTCATAACCAGAGACCTCATTTTCAGTAGAAGAATTCTGTAAGGCTTTTACTATTTCAGTCAAAGCATTTTCAGTTTCTGTGCTATGCTTCATTTTGCTGTGGTCACTGGCAAAACTGAAGTCAACATGTTTTCTGGGAAGAGTGCTGATTACGTTTAGATTACCTTCAGAAACATGTCTTTTAGTTCTTCTTGACCTTCCAAAAACAACCGTTACAGTAATATTTTTGTTGCTGTTAACTTCTTCCATTACTGATGCATCAGATTTTGTACTTTTACCATCACTGTTAAGTTCAGCTCTACATTCTGTACTTTCAGTTATATCTACTTTTGGTTTTGGAGGCCGACCAATAGGTCTCTTAACCTGCTTAACAACTTGAGGACCTATTTTCTTTGGTCTACCAGGCTTTCTTTTCAAAACAGATTCACCACTATTGCTTGATTTCTCCACAACTTCATTTTGTTTTGAGTCATTTAAGTTAGTTTGACTAACTGCACAAGAGCTTGTAATTGCTTCTGCACAAACACAGCTTGATTCCTCCTTGGTATTGTTTTCAAAATCACTGACACAGATTGCATGAGAAAGATTCTCTGTGGTCTGTTTGTCTAACACAGTGTTTGCGTACCCCTGAAATGAACAGATATCTGTGCTTCCTTTGGAAGATGTAGTTGCAGATGTCAAAGTATATTTGACTCCTTCACTACTATTAACCTCTGAGACAAACATAAGCTTAACAGGACTTGAGTAGCTTAAGGGAGATGGTATCTCTCTAGCTTCAGAAGTTGTATGCAAGGCCTCGTTGCTGGATGTAGAACCAGGTGAATCCATGATCAGAGACTTCAAAAGGCTGTCATTAATTTCTTGATCTATAACCATTTCTTGCTTGCTTGTTGTCACACACACAGTTTTGTTTTTATTGCTGTTTGACAAATGTGAATGTGGAAGGAAGCTCTGCCCTGTGCATCCCGTTTCACTCATGCTGAAAGGGAAGTCTCCTCTAGCAAGTGGGTTCACAACCTGTTCATAAGCATTGTCTTTTACTTTTTGGCTTATTTTGTAACTATTCAACCATGAGCTGTTAGCCTTTTTAGCTAAGTTTATTGTATCTTCTAAACGCTCTACGACAACTTGCAGATTTGTGTCTCTCACAATTTTGCTTATATTTATGTCACTGCATCTTTCGGCATGGACATCTTCATTTATTTTCATTTTTCCCAAACATTCTAGAGACTTTTTTGCATCAGATGATTTTCTGAATACAATATTGTTTGTTACATATACAGAGTACCATCCAGGAGGCACAACGTTGTGCTTAGTTCTGCCCAGGGTTCCATTACTTTCCCCATTCAGAGGAATCTGATCAGTCTCTTTTAGGGTCGCAAAATCTCCTTGTGTTTTTGCAAATGCAGCCTGGTTGGCTGAAAAAGCACTGTCTTCTGAAAGAACTAGAAAGTCAGAGCTGGTTTGAAAATTAGCAAGAGGTAGTTTGAAAGACTCTGTTTGGTGTACTGGAAAACATACTTGTTTGGTATGGCAATTCATACAAGGATTACTTTCAAGACATTGCAAAGCTTTATCTTCTATCACAGTTAACCTGTGCCTTTTGTTTGGGTATATCTTATCAAAATTCTTCGCAGATTTCTTTGCATTTCTCTCAGAAACTGACTTTTTTCTTACAAGTGTTTCATCAAGGCTTGCAAGCTGCCTCTTGATTTGCAAAGACTGTCGTCGAATGTATGGTGAATCAGGAGAGTTATACATTGCAAATAAAGTTTCCTGACGCTTCCGAAATCTTGTTTGGATTATTTTATTTTCCATTTGCTTATCATGTTGGTGAAGTAATTCCATAAAACTATAATCACTTGCCTTAGCATTATGCAAAAGGGAGGTTATAAAGTCTCCTAATTTTACATCATTTTCTGGTGCCCTGTCACTGCTAGAAAATTTTACAAGATTTGCTGCTATATCTGTAGTGTCTATTGATTTTAACTTTTCATTAATACGGTCCATTAAATCTTGGAAAATGGCATAATGTTCACCTTTCTCTGTTTTCTCAGAATTTGTATAATTGTTGTCCTCTTCATCTGTTGATTGCAATGTTCCAACTGAATATTCAGTCACTTTTCCTCCACACGTTTTGCCTTCATATTCAAATTCTCCATTGCTTCCTTCAGCTGGCAAGAGGTATGGAGGCTGGTTGACGGATATTTCAGGCTTGTTATTGTCTAAAATTGGAAAATCCATAATTGATCCTTCCACTGTCTCAAATTCTTTATTCTGTACAGGTGACAGTGGTGGCGGTGATGGGCTGCGAGATCTATTTGAATTTTTAATGCTGTTTAACAGATCACAGTCCTTAATTGAAGATGCACATGCTACTGCTTTCACAGAATGCTTGGTAGAATTTTGCAATTGTTCAGCACAGTATTTATGAGAACTACATGCTTTGTTCACCATTGTCTTAATACATCCAATCGCTACAGCTTGGCATGATAAAGAATGGAAATCTTTAATACAAAAAGGCAGAGGTGATAAACAAGTGTTTGGTATTTGATTTTGTAAACAGCACCTTTTTGTTAGCATATGTCCATTGCAATTGCAAAATGAAATGTGAACATCTTCTTCAGTAAGGAAACTGGGAGTTTCAGAGTGGCCTGAATGTGTTTGTTTGCAACTGCAAACTATAGAAACATTTTCATCTTGCATTAAAAATTTTAACATAGCCAAAGTCTGTTGCCAGTGATATGAACAAAAAGACTCCAAAACTTTGTTTAATGCTGATTTTCCTTTTTCCAAACTAGTAGTTTCCTCTGAATTTGCATCAGCTGTTGAGCTTGAACTGAAAATGAAAACAAATCAAAACAAAACATAAATTACAGTAAAACACCATATCTACTGTTTTGTTACAATGGCTAAGATCGAGACTAAAAACCTGAAGTTTGCATAACAGTTCTGGGCTATTTGCACAATTCTCTCAAACTTGCAAGTCTGACTAGCAACGATGTGCATCTTATACCTAAGTGTGGTAATCCTATCTATCATAAGAAGAAAAACAATCAGAACTATGGAACATAAAGAATAGCTCAAAACACAACTTCTCGTATTTAAATGTAGTTAAGCAACGTTTACTTCCTGACATTTCAGATTGTCTTAGCCATTAATGAAGTAAAACCTCACCATGAACCTGGGGGCTCAGTGTTCCTGCCATTTCACAAACTGAGCAGTTGAGGCACAGAGAGGGATGGTAAATGACTTGCCTAAGGTCACAATTCAAGCCTGTGGCTGAGGCAAGAATGGATCCATCTCTCCTGAGACACCTCCTAAGATATTCACGTACCAAAACATATTGAATGCTCTTAGGATAGTCATTAAATATTCTTTTAATGACTCGTTTTTCTCCATCTTTCTAGAACAATTAATCTTAATAGGCTCACAGAAAATTTTAACAGTAACCACTTGCTACTGTATCTGTTCTTTTTGGATAAAAATTTTCCTTCTGGTTTTTAAATAAATTGTAGTGGTGCATCAAGGGCTCTTCATTGCAATACATTACACACACACATATGCACACACACTGGTTCCTTCCTTATACAGAGAGAGAGATAATTGCCACTGGAATAAGGAATTGCTCTTGACAAAAGTTAATATCCATTAAATTTCAAATACAGGGTGGGTCTCTTTCTAGGAAAGACTTCTGAGCAGTTATTCTCAATATATTAACTCAAAATAAAATCACTTATGAAACACTACCTTAGCTATTTAATCCATTCTTTATCAATTATTAAAACTAATGTCACTACTTACCTAATCAATCATTTATATTGAAAAGCTGAAAATTTTCCATGGTAGAAATTAGTACAAATATTTCTTCATTTAAATACAAATTGGATAGCAACTATCACCAGATAGTTAACACCTAATTCAAATGTTTTACTGAAACCAATTGCACGACCAGAAAATATTAGAAGAATTCTGTTTTAGAAAAGTATATATTATTTAAACATATCACCAAACTCTGAACATGACACTAACTTTTTGACCTAATACTATCTTGCGTAACTTTTTGCATTTAAGCCTGAACTTCGGAATAACTTTATTTTGTTTGGTATTACAATTGATTTGAATAAGGAGCAAACATTATTTAAATGTACTATATTTATATAAAAGTTACCTATTTTTTAATTAGCTCATACTCAACATAATTAACATCAATAATAACTTTAAGCTTCAGGTTTCTTAATAGAAATTTTACACACAAATTTGTAGTTTTATTGTTCCATGTAGATTTTATAGTTCAGAGCTTTAAAACAGCCAACTATCTGTAATGATTCCTTATGTTCCCTCCTTTTCTTGTAATATTTAGTATGAAATGGAATATATTGAAAATCAGTAATACTGCTAACTCATAGAAGTCTAAGATACTAGTCATACTACTAATTGAAATTGCAATTATGTTTAAATCAGAGGCATAAAAAGATTAAAACCCTCTTTGCACTTGCAATCTAAAAAACATTCAAGGACACTATGTCAGGATTTAACTGATTTTGAAACATCTCTGCATTGAGGAGTCAGAACATCACTTCTAGTTCCAGCTTATTTTAGATCATCCTACAAATTCAGGAGTCACAAGGTGTAGAAATATATCACTATACTTGTGAAAATAAAGTATATTCTAATAATACAGTTACAGATAAAAATTGCCCTACCCATCACCACGACTTTAAGGAAATAACGTATCAAAAAGCTAAACTAAAGAGAAAAAAAAAAAAGAACACACCACTAGGTCATGGACATTTTGTTTGTAAATCACAGTAGATTTGTTACATACTAATTTTCAAACTGACGGGTAGAGTGCAGTCTTTTATAGACTAAATCTCTTGTCTTTTCAGGCTTGCGAGTTCTGTCTGAGTTTCACTAGAGATCTTTTTATAGAGATTGCTTGTATTCATAATGCGAGTAATTGCTATTTCATATATTTCATTGGTGGAAGAAACTTCCAGAACCCTAAAACCTTCTCAAAGTCAATAACCACATTTTCCAAAGGCCTCAAAACGGCTCTGAATTTGCCATGTTGAAATTAATCTACTAAAAAGTACCATGCTGCACACTCTCCTAATATTATTTCTTTCCTGGTTACCTACCCCTGCATGAAACAACTACAAACCACTTTCCCTTCACACGTGTTAGTTTCTGACAGACAACTTCACCGACTGTAAAATGCTACCACACTCCAAATGATCTCTGTTTCTGGAAACGCAGCGACCCCTGCCCTGGTCAACATTTAGGAACAGAGCTCATTATGCTTTAAAGCAGCACATTTCTTTGAAGAGAGCGTCTCTGTCTGTAGAGATGTCCACATATTTAAACAAACTAATGTAAATAGCTTTTCAATGCAATTATGGAACTACACTTCAGTTTCCTATAACTCCTTTAATTCTTCCAGAGAGCCCTTTAAATTTGCATTGTCACACAGCAGCTTTAGTATTCATTCCATAGAAGGAAGGATGAGCTATTTCACAATTGCATACTTCCTTTACAGAACCGCCTTACACTTACAAATAACAAACAAACAAAAAAAATGGCTGGCAAGGGGCGGTAGGAAATGGAGGGGCTTAGAGGGAGGGGATTGATACCTGCTGCTCTCCTGTTCCCTTTTGTGAGCAAGACCTTTGAAGAAAAAAAGTGAGGCATAGAATTATGCTATTTCCCTGCTGGAAGGTGGGGTCATTTTATACCATAGTTTGATGATTGACTGGAGTCCAAAAGCGGCTCAAAGGCAGAGATGTTATAAGGCTAAGAATGAGACTTTTGGTCTATTATTGTAGATGTAACTAACTCTCCTCATATCTAGGAAACTCTCAGGAAAAAGTGCTATTAGAGGACTCCCAGAAGACTTCCTGCCCTCAAGTTCTGTCTTCTGCTTTCTCGGCCACAGGCAAGAAGGACCAATCTAGCAACTTCTTGGAAGACCGAGAAGAGGAACGGAATGGGAAGAGAACACATTTGCAAGTACTTGTACGGACCACAGAACTCCTAAGGAAACCAACCTGTACTTACAGGAATGTTCATTTTCTGACTTTCCTAAGTAAACACGTTTATCTAAAAAAAGGTGTATTTTAATTATATTATTAGTAAAATACAGTCCCATTTTAAGAGTCTACGTAGTTTTTGATACTTTGTAGCTGCAAACTAATTTTACATTCAGATTCTTTGGCTTTCTGAAATTCTTCTCATGTCTGAATATGTCAATTCTAAGCAGTCACCCTTCCTGAAAGCTACTATCACTGCTATATAAAATTCTCAGAGTAAACTAGCCATTAAATGCTTAATTTGTACAGATCTTGCTCTTATGCCACTGCTAATAAACGTATGCCTTGGGAGTAAGTCAAATGAGTCAGTGTACAGGTTTTTCATTTCTTTTTCTTTTTTTTTTTCTTTTTTTTACTGAATGAGCAAATCAATCACACATCAGTGTTGTAAATTTATGTGCAAAAGCATTGAAGTGCTTTACTACAAATTACAACGTAGAAACACGTTAACTAAACAATTAAATTCATACAATTAGATTTAGGAATATAACAACACAAAGAAGAAACAGAATTACAGTACATTTACAACACAAGACAAATACATGGAATTCATTAGAAAATATTGTAATAAATAATTCATGAATTATAGTGCAATTGATTTATGCATAAATATAACTAATTGCCTAAAAATCAGTTGTTAACAAAAATCTGTCAAAAATCAAGGCAGCCACAGAGTTTTACTAAATTACTGCGACAATGGAAATACTGCAATTAAAAAACAAATACAAGTATTTGTACTGTAAACAACTAAAAAAATCAGTCTCACTAAAGTTAATATACAATTTAATATAAAATTGTCATTAGCTACCAGAAATGGTTTAAACAGCTTTACTGAGCAGTAGTTCTAAAAACAGAGGCACTGTTTTTTAATATAAAATACTTGAGAAACATTCAAATAAGTAGAAAGCATGTAGGGCTTGCTTTCGCCTTCATTTAAAATTCTGCTGAAACACGGATTTTCAGAAATAGTCAATTACTAAGTAGTGACTGATAACAGAATTTATAAAACAGTTCGAAGTGTGTAATTTAAATGACATTTAATGGAGTCATAGGGGTTGGGGAAGGAGAATCTACACATTTCCCTGCCTTTCCTTAGTTGTGTAATCAAAGGTTAGCCTAATAATTAGAAACAAATAATTCTGTTCCTTTAAACACTTACAGGTTGAGTATCATCTATAAACTATCAAAAAATATTTTAATATACTATTTCTGACCAAAAAATAAATACAAGTACTAAAATGTTGAAAATTAATTATAATATTACATACAAAACTACTGAGTACTGTTAAGTCAATAGTAAAATGATCCCTGATTTTATGAATCCTGTTAAATTTTTGGTCAGGTCATCTTCTAAATGATATAAAAAGAGTACTGTAACTTGCCTTCAATATAAACTTCGGACTCAAATTTCTAATGCTGTCTTAGGAGTAGAAAACATCGGTATGGTACAAAGGTTAGGCAATGTATTGAAATCCCAAAGTTTTGCAAGTAAAACATCTTGAAACGTTTAACGTTTTTTTTTCAACTTCACTTTCCAGTGGGGATACATTAACAATTTAATTCTTCTGGCCCTCACAAAATATGGCTTAATTCTTTTAAAATGAAAGATGACCCTGACACCTGCTGTTTTGTGACCTTGTTATCAGGTACAGTTCTACTTAAAAAAGGATTCATTTTGAAATATGCAAGTAAACCTTAACCACTGAAGATTCAGTATAGATCTGAGAGACCAAAGAACTGATATACTGTTTGTGCAGTTTCATTTAAATTCCTACAGATTACTCTATTTTAAAGAGTAAGCTCTTATTTTTTAGTAAGGTTAATAAATATGGACTAGATTTTGCCACTAATATTGCAAGTATGCTCTCCAGTGATTTTAATGGCAAATTCATTTAAAAATCAAGTTACCTGATGCAGCCCGTATGTACCTAAAGTCCCCTTTCTTTTTTTTAATAACTAACCTATACATATGAAAATTTTTGAGTGAAACAAAAAATTGACAATATACGTACACGTGTGCACCAAATGTATAAAAGTTGGAGAAAAGTCTTTTTCTATCGCAAATTGGATGCATACAGAAACAATTACACTTTGAGAGGAAAAGGGCATTTATGTTCTGTATCGAATATATGAAGTAAGTCCCTGTTCTTCATATGTAGACACGTACTTCACGATAGTCCATGAAAAAATTAAGTTTGATATAAAGTCCGGTGTGAATGCTTTGAAATCCATTTAAAAACTGCAGTACGAAGGTAACTGGTCTCCCTCATAGTCTATTAAAAGTTATGTATTTAAAGTGAACTGTCTAACTTCTAACTACCAAATTTATAAAGAATTTATATTATTGAAAGTTTAAAACAGCTTCACTGTTTAATATTTGTATTTCTATCAAGACCCTGAACTGCAAATTTGGTTATTAGCAAAATGATAATGTAACTTGGTATTCATTTTGACAAACTGAAAATGTTTTGAAATGTCACAGCAGCAAATACATTACAGTTACAGTGAGGTTTTTCAATAGGAGTGTGACACAATCCTTAAATAAATTTTAAGTAGTCATAACATCAACTAACCAGCACATTTAAACAAAACAAAACAAAACAAAAAAAACCAAAAAGCCATTCTCAAGCTCATTCTGTGCACATTATGAACATGCTCTAAGTTGCATTTCAACTTTCTTTTGAAACCTTGTAAGTCACCTTATTTTCAAACTAAAAAGGAAAATTATGATAAAGTTTAAATTATGTTATGCTTTTAAGTATTCAATCTTATTTCATATTTAATAATTCTATAACTACAGTAATTTCTCGGGTTTCGTAAGTGTACACTTTGTAAACACCAATTTCTTTCTAAACCACCAACAAAATTTTCTTAAAATGATAAAAAATGCAGTTTATGCCTGCTAACACACATTTTTAGTAATGAAATGTTTATTTCTTACTTGTATTGGATATTTAAGTAACGATTAACTTTTCTTTTTCTTTCACAGAATGTACTATATCCTACTAATACTTCACAAATTCACTTCCTTGTAAGGAACTAGCTTTTTAAAAAAATCCCTTGATTTGTATAATCTGAGTTACTTACAATTTATTGCAAGTATTCTGTGAAGTTTATAAGTTTGCTAACCATAGGTTGTGTATTTCTGTAATAAGATGGTTTGTTGAATGGGTAGAGTGGTTCTTCATCAATTAAAAATTATGCTTCACATGACAAATACTCGTTCTCTCAAAACATCTTTATGCTATTGACTACTAAATAAAACCTGAATCTTTTCACCTATTTATACAAGGATTATATTAAATACACACTATCAGAATTAAGTGAGGAACTCTATAATTCTGTCCACAGTGAAAACCCTGAATAAAACTATTTTTCAAAAGGCATGTATGTGGTTTTTGAACTGTATCATTTCACGTCTCCTGTCAGAGTGAACATATGTATTTCTCACACTGTGTGTGTATACAGACATACATACACACACACACACACAAAACAATTTGCTAACAGTTATTCTACACAGGCTTGCTACTAGTTTTGCAGCTGCCAGTCCCTGAATCTGTCATATTAAATAAGCCAGTGTCTGGTAAACGGAGTTTCTTCTTCGGCGGAGTCTTCAATGTTCCAGATCTTTCTTTTACTTTATATTCTAAAGTGCTGTGAGGTACCCCATAAATTCCTTGTGCTTTGGAAACACTCATTTTCCCACTCATTACCATTGCAATTGCTTCTTCCATTATTTCATGATCATACTGCCGATAGCGGCCACGTTTTTTTCTTGGCTGCTTATTATCTTTACGATCCAAACTATCTTCTGTATTTTCTGAGGTTCCATCTACCGTCCCATTCTTAGCATTAAGACACAAAGGAGAGAGGTCCCCATGCAGAAAGTAGGAATCAACACTTGAGTGAGTTACAGGTCCAGAACATTCAATTTTGTTCTGTTTAGGGAGTATATTTTTCAATTTTTGAAGAGCTGATCCTTCTAAGACTGAGGAGGTTTTAGAAACGTGGTACATAACATCCAGAAGACCAGCAGTATCAGACTGTGGTTTGGACACAGAACTTATTCTTAGCTGAGGAATTTTTAATTGTACAGTAGGACTCGTAGTTTCATATTGGAGATTTTCATTTTTTTCTTTAAATTGTGTGACCATTCTCTGCAGAGTTAACTGGTGGAGGTAACTGGAAGCTGTTGGGAATTTTAATTCTGAGGTTTCAAGTAGACTGAGTTTACTTTTTTCTGTGCGCTCTGCTTGAGCTCTTGCCCACAAGGCTACTTTTTGTAGGACTGCACAAGTTTCTTTACTGTCTTTAAATGAATAACTATCATTGAAATCTCGAGTTTTGTTTTTAAAAGGTGCAGGCTTTCCTGCTGGTAAGGCTTCTAAGTGGAGAAGTAAAGTTTTTTGAGGTATGCCATAAAGTATGCCTGCTTTATTTATGTCCAGTGCTCCAGACTGAATGTCTTTCAAAGCTTTTGAGAGCAAACCATCTGCAAACTCAGCACTTCTTTCCACATAGTCCTCTCTGTGTCTGTGTAGTCTCCTGGATGGATGGAATGAAACGATGGTAAACTGATGTATGAGAGACTCTCACACAGCTATGGAAGGGAAGGGTCCACTCCTTTATTATACTCCTTGCTTCGGTAACATCACTGCTTCTGATACTTTTAAGCCTTTGAGATGTGGTAGTTAAATGATTATCCTAGCAAAATGTTACAGTTCTGGTAGGACAGTGCATCAAAAATCATACGGTGGCTTCTACAGCAGCCCTTCCAAGAACTTTATATCCTGTCTCAGTATTTGGTAATATTCTCATGTGCTTGCTATATTCCTTTGTTCACATGCTTGCAGAGCAACGCTGTTATAATTTTAATTATACAATTAACGTTCCATTAAATACCCAAATCCTGAAGGAGTTTTTGTTAGTAGAAACGTGACGTTACCGCTAAACAAGTAATAAAAGAGTCAACCCCCTCATAGAAAATTTGCAGCAATAAGTACATAACTACACACAAACATCCCAGACTTACACAAACTAGGCTTTCTACAACCATAAGGTAAAGTGTCGTAGTTAACAATCAAGTCCGTTTTGGCAAAACAAAACACAGTTTAAAAACTTCTAGCCACTATTTACAGCTAATTACAAAGTCAGATCAATTTTTAAACTTCTTCACATCAGCAAATTAATAAAACGCATTTTTACACCATCCAACAAGTACTGTTACTGTACTCCTGTTTGTAATAAGTTACTTTGTAAGATGTACAAGTGACAAAAAGGGTCCTGCTATGGCTAGTGGATGGGAGGATGCCAAAATCATAACAAAATCCAACATAACAATGCGTTTCTCTACATTTGTGGTAGCTTGCAGCAGAGGCAACAATTTTCTTGCTGAATAAAGAAATTTAACTCTTTGCCACCACACACCATAGCCAGAACCATGATGTAAGTATAAGTATGATGATTAAGAGCTCTCTCTCGCGCGCATTCTTTTGCTCATATTAAGGAGTATTATAAATAATAGTCAATTAACTTGTTCATGTTAGTTGAAGAATATTTTAAATCTAGATATTAACATGGTACTTTTTTTGTCAAAAACTGCAGTTTCCTAAGTTAACTCTGAAAGAATAAATCTGCATTCTCTTCTACCGTCCTAATACTTTCATATGTGTCTACATAATCAATTTTCAGTTCATTTTTAGTAACATGAACTAAAGTTTGGTGATTGTTCTGATAACTTTTCTTTAAACAGAAAAAAAATAAAAAAGACAAATGAAACATATGATATATACATAGACACACACTTATGAGTGACACAAATTCTTTTGAAAGCAAAATATAAACCACGCGTGTGTGTCAGTATATACAAATATGTTATGAACATAAAACCTGACTTCAGAGAAGTAAGAGAAAACTTGATTTTCTTTTACATAAGCCAAAGAGAGTCCTAAAAGTTGCTTACCCAGACACCGAGTTTTCAGAACACAAGGGATCGTATTTTGGTTCTTCCAACCTTGCGCTTTTCTTTGTAGAGAGATCTAGCACTCCATCCCCTGCAAAGAATGAGTAGTGATGACAGCGCTTGTTTAAGGATTATCTCAGAAATTTTGTTACCAATTGTTTGTACCTATGGAACAATTTTTAAGCAGCTACATTTATCCCGTAAAATTTGACACTTTTTTTTTTTCACAGTATCAGCTGCCTGTAAATGATTTTGTATGATTTATAGTAAAATTGTCTAAAATTAAGAAAGAAAAACAAAAACTCACACAGAAATAAGGAAATTTAAAGGAAGAATCTGTTTTAATCAGAAGCATATGATTTTTCCTAAAAACCATGTATGCACAGACACCACACTGTTTACTTCCAAGGCAATGAACTTCATACTATTTTGTATAAACACACTGTAAACAAATCTGATAATGAAATTAAAATGGACCAAATTAAATCATAGACTTACAGAATAATTCAGGCTAGAATGGTCCCCAGGAGAACTCTAGACCAATCTCCTGTTCTGAGATCAGACCACGCTACCGGATGAGAAAGGAATAGCAGTATCCCAATAAATGGGAAGAAAGAGAGCTCAAGCCATGTTTTCAGTAGATGGAACCCATGTCATTATAGGTTCTAACAGTTTGTTTAAACATATACCCCTGCGGCCCCCACATAGATGTAATAACGTAACTAGAGAATCAGACAGACCTAAATTGGGGCAGGAATTCACTCTGTCAAGACACTGGCAAATGTTATATTCAAAATTTATAGCTGAATGTTGAAACCTATCAAGTATTGAAATAGAAAACTACATTTTATTTTAAATCAACATTTACCAACATTGAAAATCAGCAAATCTCTTTAGTATCTCAGAATTTCCTTCCAATTACTGTGTTGGTTGCTTTTTTTGGCTTTTATTTTTTAAACCACATTTAATTTACAGATAAATCCCCTAAACATATTTAATTTCATACCTGTCTTCCTTGATTCTCTGTTTCAGACTTGGGCTGGTTGTGAGTCTGAGCTCTATGAATCTAATTTTGAGTTTCAACACTATAAGCAATCTCATGCTTGCCCTTTTTACAGTAGTATCATTTTTATGTTATTATGTGTAATTTCTAAAATGTTAATCAATTGCATATGTTTTTCCATAGCCTTGGATGTACAACATGAAACATTGGTTGAATTTCCCAAATGCCAGCACTCAAATGAGAATTCAGAAAAATTACTAGGTTAACTCTACTTTATTACCCATCCTGCTAAGAAATAGAGTTTTGTGTAATAAGTAAATACAGCTATTTGTTTTGGTCTGCTTAAAATCGGTTTTGAATGTTTTTGCCAAACAACCTTATGTTGGAAAAAAGAGTTAAGAGAAAAATTAGCATTGTAGATCAGGGGAAAGAATATTTATAAATATGCTACTTTCCAAGATGTCCCCTTTCTCCTGAACTTGTTCTCTTCAAAGTCTTTCTTAAACCCTAAGGATGGTAAAAGAAGCACTAGTTAATGCTAATCAAGCTTTCTGAAGCAGTAATATTTCAGAAGGAAAAGCCTATTAAAATCACTGCAGAAATATTCTGCAGGGACTAATCCAGCCTACTACCCAGCTGTACAATATCACCAACTCCTGTGCAACAGACAGATCTCATCTGCTGTGTACTGTTATTGATACAGACTGTGTCAGCCTTCGTTTGTGCGTTTGTTTTCACAGTTTCCACCTTCAGTTGATAGCCACAGGCACCGTGACATAAAATGCTTAGAAGAGATCACTGGACAAAGTCACTGGAAAAAATATCTCAGAAAACTACCTCAAAGTTCACAACTCATCAGGTTGCAAACAGTTAATCATTAGATTACTATCACCTGACTACTAAGAACAAAAGAACACCAAGTAGAGATTAAAATCAAAACAAACAGCAAAATGAAAACATGTTCTGAGATACACTGTTGAAAAACAAATTAACCTGTAACTGAAAGTTTTGCTAAAGACTCTGGAATATCAAGATAATCAACCTGGATGGGTCTACCTAATCAACATACAAAGGAAGTGAAGCTAACAAGATTCTTAGGGAAAAAGTCAAAGGCACTGGAAAGATTCCACGACAAAATCTGAGCAGTCCAGACCATTTTTATCTCCTGTTTTTCCTAAGTGCCTCTGACAACAAAAGCCCCCAATAAGCTGTAAAAATGACTAAAAAGAGCACAGTACTGAAAATACAGGCTGCTACGACAAAAAATTAAGATACATTTTGGGCCTTTAAAGCGAAGTAGAACTGAAGAATCATTTCAGGTTCAAGAGAGCTGAATGTCCAACACAGAAAATGCAATTATTAAATATGTGTATGGCGCTTCCCTGAAGACTATGTTCTACAGAAAGGTGATCCTCAGCAAGAAGAGTGAAAGAGAAATGTGAGAGAATTGATATACATACAACAGAGCAGATAAAGTCATCGCAGACTGGTTTTAGCAAGATTATTTTCTCTGCTTAACAAAACTCTGCTTGTGATGTGATGTTCACACATACTCTAGTAATTTTATGCACGTTATCTGCTGCATGACAAACAGGAATCTGTTTGAAAAGCTGTGCCCCTTGAGATCATGCTTCTTCCCTGGTACCTTACTGCAAACACAAAGAATGGAGCAGATGCAACACATCCTTCAGGTCTTGCACTAACACAAGGCCCAAATCACACAGTTTTCTAGTATTAGAGAACAAAAACCACATTGTCCAGGTGGACAGTGAACCCTGAAAACCTAAATTACTTGCAAGGTTTGAATAGTACCTTTTAAACCAAAACAACATTTTCTATTGTTTCTATCAAATCACTATCGAAAACACAGCTATTATGAAGACAGTCCTCATTAACAGATATAACGAAAAATTAGATAATACAGAAAAGTTGCTGCAAGCTTTTCAGGTCTGCTCCTCATGGTCTTCCAGTGAAATTCTTTATGATGTAAATCCAATGATTTTGAACTTCAAAGAAATGCCTTGACCACTGCCTTAACTTCTCAGCACCACATCACCATATACAAAAATACCAAGGTATGCTAAGCTACAACATCTTCAAAATAAACAAGATCACAATAAGTTGAGCCTCCTCCAGACTAGCGCGGTTACAGAAACAGAAAAAATAGGCCCATATTCAATACCCTTGAGTTCCTAACATTCATATTTCAGTACCGATTCTAGCAAATATCTGATTTTCTGGGTTTCAGGAAAACTCTCACTGGTTATCTACCTACCTTAAGTCAGATGATCTACTCAACTTAGTCCTCTAACTCCAGATATATCAGAAACTCCACGCCTAGCGTAGGAGAACACATCAGCCTGACCACCACCTGCACCACATACCTCTCTTACTGTCCCAGCAGCTGCCAGACCTCAGCGGTCTCTCTCTCTTCCTGATTACTGTCTTCATAATCTGGCCTCAGGTCTGCTTGCTGGGAAGCTGCATAACGCCTTTTTTTGAATCCACTGAAACCGTCCATCTCTAAAACCTTTTGTCACCCCAGTTTCAGATGTTTACAATTAACTGTGCAAACAAAGCACCTTATGTGTTTTTTCCCTTCTAATAAGCTTCAGAAAACTATTTGTAACACAGTGGTAACCAAGATAATAAAAAAGCTGTTTTAAATAATTCAAATTGAATTTTTAACTCTAGTTATCCTTATTTTTCCTACTTCAAGTTATAGGATAGCTTTAAAAATTTCAGTCAAGCAAAATATCACTCATTGCCAGCTACCTTCTCCTAGGATTACTTACTAGTAAATAGAAGACAATTTATATTATTTACTAGCAATTTTAACCTGTAATGGAAGAATGAGACATGAGGAAGTTAATGCAAATTGTACCTATACTTTTTGTTGCTATGTTTACACACCTATCACACCATATCATTAAACAATCTAGCTTCTTAGGTTATGTATGTTTGAGGGTGGTGAAATACTGGAACAGGTTGCACAGAGAGGTTGTGGATGCCCCATTCCTGGAGGTGTTCAAGGTCAGGCTGGATAGGGCTCTGGGCAATCTGATCTAGTGCTTGATCTAGCTGTAAGCAAAACTGTCCATAGGAGAAGGGGTGGAACTAGATGATCTTTGAGGTCTCTTCCAACCTAAGACATTCTACGTACTTGTACAGTTTATACTTTTGCCTCTTGTAAGTCACTCTACTTAGCAGCTGGAAGGTGATCAACTCAACTCTCCCTTATTATCATAGGAAATAAATTTCTGCATTAATATAGCTGGTGCTGGGATATGCTCCCTAAAAAGCTCAGCATTGTGACTGCACAACAAAACATTAAGTTGCTGCAGGATATTTCAAGACTGTTCCTCACTCCACATTTTGTTTTATCATTGACTTCATTCAGAGGACAAGAATAGTGCAAAAAACACACAAATACCCTATTTTCATTAGGCACAATGCAGGTAAAAGAAATTTTCTTTTGTGATACAGAGTACTTTTTGAGTCTTGGGCGTCCTTAGAATTACACAGATTAGAACAAAGAGTTAGACACAGGTACAACTGTAGACAGTTACTTTACTGTCTGTCAGTTAGAAGCAAGTCCGCCTGGTTGCTTACCATCCAAGTTACAATGCAATTAAAGCATCTTCTTAAATTATCACACGTCCACATATGGAAAAAAGCAGAGAATAATTCTGGGACTCAGCTACAAAGTACAGGAGCCAGCTTAGAGGTACCTGGATGTCAGTGCTTAAATACTCAGGACTGAATGATTCAGTGCCAGGAGTGGGATGGGTTGCTCCATTATGGTTCTCTCCACAGGCTGTGGGGAAATACCTGCAGCAGCACCCGGATCTCCTCCTCACTCTCCTTCTCTGACCCTGCTGTTTGCAGGGCTGCTTCTCACCCCTCTGCCTGTTCAGCATTTTTGCTCTCTTAGATGTATTTTCAGAGAGATGCCACAAACTTTACTGTTGCACTCCCCACTGGTCTGTAGAGGGTCTGCTGCTGAGGTAGCTGGGCCTGGGATGGGGCATCTTCTCACAGAGGCCATCCTATTACTAAAAGTGCCACATAAACCCAATACACAGAGGTTTTGGCAGCAAGCACTGCTGGAAGTGACAAACCTGAATATTATGGAAGTTCCTCAGAAACAGGCCGCAAATAGCCAACGAAGGTAAGAAACTTTGAGGTGATGGTAGATTCTGCCCCTGAAGACACCTGGATGACTCAGTACTGAACACTTGGACCTATTCAGTGAAAGCAAGTGCTTCTTGTGATCTGGAAAATAAAGTCTAAAATTTTCTCTCGAATCTAAAAATCACTCCTGTAATAAAGGAAAAAGATCTCCTGCTTTTATTACTAAGACCTGCAATTTTAAAGAATGTCTAATTAAAAAAAATCAACCTGAAGTATTTATGCTGTAGGCTATTCCCTGCTTCACAAGAGACAAATTTCAAATTGAAAAGATTTCAACTTTTGCAATTTTTTTTTGGATCTTTTTTTTGAGAAATGCAGAGATTTAAACTTCCTACTCAGATACTATAGTTTCATTTGGAAATTACAATAAGCAAACAATAGGAATTACAAGATCATCAAAAACTTCTAGAAAGGGAACAAATAATGGTATTGTATTTATGAGTCTACTGACTGAAGAAAGAGTTTTATGTTATTTGCTAACTTTTTTTTAAATAACTCAATTAAAAGATGAAAGCTTTAATCAATTTCATAACACTACCCAAAGAGCAGTATTATATGAAAGCTACTCTGGAAGTAGTGACTCCTATTTCTTTATGCTGGCGCACCGTGTCAGAGGTGGATGGTGGTGGTGTGGCTGTAGAGGTTGAATGTTCCTTCCAGTATTCCATTAAATTTTGTTGCTGTGCAACAGATGGCAACAGTGGGGCAGTCTGACAAAATGGGACCTGACACAGAAATGCATGTAAAGCAAAGGTGTGGAACTGAATTCATCTGTGTGGAAAAAAATGGCACCCACTGACATTCATCAGTGCTTGGTGAGTGCTGATGGAGACTGAACAGTGGATGTGAGCACAGGGAGGCAGGGGGTGGTGCATTTCAGCGGTGGTGACAATGGGTCACCTCCACTGGTGCATGTTTTTATGAGCATGCCATGAAGGTTCTTGTTCATCATTGGTGAAAATGCATAGTTAGTGGTGGTGACCACGTCGATAAATTGTGTTTTTGTAGCTGAGAATGTGCTCTATCAAATAGTATTACTGTGCTCTTTGTACCTGCTGTCGTTTCCATGAAAATATATAGGAGGCATTACTTTCAGAGCAAACTACATATTAGTTCTTGAAACTAAATCACTGTACAGTACCACTGAACAGCTGGCCCAAGTTTATAATACAAACGCCAGCAGGATTTGGACAATATCTCAAGTTTCACAATTCTCAACTGTAAGCATATAACACATCAGTACCTTCAAGCTGTCTTCAGTAAGAGGACAATAACACATGAGAAGCAGGTAGAATAATTTATAGACCCTTACAACATCTAACTGAAATACCTCTTTGTTAATGCAAACAAACAAACAGGATGCCTTTTTCCACCTTGATCTTTTTTTGCTTGTGTTGCTGTCACTGCTACAGTGGAAAGCTAAGTCAGTCCCAAAAGAATATGCTCATAGGAAAATGGAAGTGCAATACAACTTCCTTGGTAGATTAGATGGCTCAAAACATCTTTCCTTCTAGTTTTGTTCTGATACTTCCTCTTATTTCAGTAGCTCTAAACTTCACAGCAAGATTAACATCTATAAAGTTCTCCAGACACACTGTCTGCCAAACAACTATTTATTTCAGCGTCAGCTGTTTTGCTTGAGGATACACAATTCTAAACACTCTGCAGGTACATTTTCTCAGGATTCATCTGCACAAGGTAAATTCGTATCTAAAACCAGACATGAGCTAGCCTCTGCTGACCACACAAAACAAATGCAGGAATTCTGCAATTTTTTTGAAGGTTCTAAAGTCAAAGAGAAAGGGTGCTTAAATTTCATCTAGAATAGGCATGTTCAGCAAGGTAGGTCCATGTCAAAACCTTTTATTTTTTTAAATGACATACCATCTAATTGAAAATTGTATACACACATAGAACCTTAATTCTGCAATTCTATCTTCATTTAACTTGCAGTATGTTACATGACATATGGGTTCACTTTCCTCTGTGGTCTGCAGTATAATTGGATTAAACATGGACCCTCGTATTTGTCAGAGACTAGCTGACTTTGCCAGTGTTCTCAGTTGCACATGACAGTCACAATCCCTCCTGAAAACTGCCGCTACTCCAAATCAAGTTCAAAGTCCAAAGCACTCTTGTGATGTTATTATCTGTTTTGGATGGCAATATTCCTCAAGGCAAGAGAAGATACTGTTTCCTATTTGTAAATGATCATGAGAAGCCTTATTTTTCTTGCTTTACTCTCAACGAAGTTGTACTGATCTGTAAGTATTAGGTCTTAAGTACAGAAAATTCCTCTTTCCATCATTCTAACCTGTCTGTACTTCACCAGTGTCCAAGGATTGAAATGGTCAGAATGAACTTCATTCTCTGAAATTCTAGCATATTCTCTCTTTTCTCAGAAGGCTTAATGGCCCTTTCTTCAACAAAATCTTAAGCTACTGCTACCTGTGATAGCCACAGGAGATAACACTAAGTGCTCTAAAGACGACAAATTCCCATTCCATGCTTAAATGCACACACTCAAAAACTAGGATATTTACCACCAAAAACACAGTATGAAAAAATGCTTTTAAAATTACTTCTATTATTTAATAAATTAAAATATTTTCTTTTTTCTTATCACTATTCTGGAAAGTGAAAACATTATTTGGCACAGATAAGCACTATTATTTTTTTTTTTTACTTTTCATTTTTGAAGTAGAAAGATATAATAAGGTAGTAAATGACATGAAAATACAGATAAATAGAAAAGAGATATTTACCTTGCTGAGTATTCTGTTCTTGAGTTCGATTCACAGTGAGGTCTAGAGGGCTATCCTGCTCTTCCTGAAGGGAGTTTTCTGTTTGGTTCATTTGGATACTTTTACATATCAGACCCGGCTCAAATGATGAACCATTTCTGTTCTCTTGAATTTTGCTACTTTTTGAAATGTACTCAATTGCAAACTGGCGGATCATTTTTTTCATTAATTCCTGAGCAACTAGGGGAATGTTAGGATCACAGTTCTGAGGAAGATCTAGGAGAGAAAAGAACAACACCACAAGCTACAGATGTATTAAGAAAAATGAAAATACTTTTCTTGAAATGAATACTTCACATATGTGTGCAATGAGTTCATGTGTGCAATTAATTAAGATGTCTGGCAAGTTCTTCTTACAAGTACTGTGTACTGGTCACTTGGAAGAGCATGTCTGGCAGGCATCAGTATTACAGTAATATATATGACTATCCTGAGTAGTTACTTTCAAAGAACAATTGAAAAAATATATTTAAAAAATGCAATTCTACAGATTAGTCTTTTATATCACACAGAACTTTTCAGAAGCTGATCATAAAGAGAAGAGTTGTTTCATGTGTATATTAGATGACATCTCCACTGTAGATTCAAGGTTGCATTGTCAAAACTGATATGATGCAACTTGAGAGGTCCCACATAAATTGTAGTATTACAAGCAACTGAATTTTAAAATAACCTTCCCATGTCATTTTCCAAGTGCTAACAATTAAATCATTTGGGAGAAAAAAAAATTTGTTCCTCTTCTGAACCGTATATAAACTGTGTGCAAACATGTATTCATACAACAGCCCCACGGAAAAAAAGTGTCTCATTTCAGAAACAGAAAAATAAATCAATCCAAAACAAAAAAGAAAACCCAACTGTGAAAATGAACTAGAATTAGCTTTTAGGCCAGTTTTGACTGCCGGAAAGAAGCGCCAGCGCATACTGTAGCAGTTATTGGTGAACTTGCATCAGTCTAAAACAGGTAAGTAAGACAATAAAATGAGTTCTGTTTTCATGGAAGCAAAGAATCTGAAAGGACTGGAAGTTAGGAATATTTCACCATGGCAGACATTGCTGGCAGATAACTGGGAGGACCACACAGCACATTTGCTCAAGCATTTCATGCCAATGAAGCTTTAGCCATCTATCAGCAAGGGGGGCCACAGAGACAGAACCAAGGAATGCTGTTCAAATTTAGGATGAGTGTACAGAGAATTTTTTCTTTCCGTGTTTGTTTCTGGTTTATTCTAAACACCAGGAAAGTACTGCAAAGCATTACAAATACATGTATTTGGTCTGCTGACACAGATGACTGTTCTGAGATGATTCCTGCCAATGTCTTTTCATCTGTTTTCACAAGGTAAGGTGGAGCTCCTACATTTCCAAAGACTGAGTATATGCTAGACAATTCCATTTCAAGAGATCATATGCAAGGTATGAATTACAACATTATAAAAGTCTGCTTTTGGTTGAAGGCCTAGCTTCTGACACTCCTTCAACTGAAACTCTACCAAAATTTATAAAACTTAATAGGAGTTTCTGGAAATCCTAAGCACTGGAGAATATGTACAAGAAATCTTTCCCAATCATGTAACGCCCAGAAACAGGTGTTCTTTATTTATTGGTATTTCCTGAATCCTGCATAACGAATCCACTAAATGTTGAAGTAGCATTTGGTTTTCATGAGAATTAATTATTACCTGGGAACAGGAGTGTCTGCCTACAGCCAAAATTCCACTGTCAACCGGAGAAAGTTACTGATCAACAACTTAGCTTAAAACAAGCAAACAAACAAAAACCAAAAAACAAGCAGGCAAAGATTTGACAGTGAATAATGAAGAAACTCAAACACAATGAAGTATATGAAGCATCACCAACACTGAATAGTCTATCAGAAATCTGTTGTTGAAGGATGCTTCCTACATGTGAAATCAATCTGCTGCATATAGCTGAGAAAAACTTCTTAGAAGATTTTTGGAAAAAAGGTGATTACCAATGCAAATGGCAAAGGTGGTTATTTTACATTCTGATATAATCTGCACTTTAAGAGGCAAAGATCATAGATGCCTTTGAAACACCAAAGAGCACTGTACACCTAACACTGCACATAACACTGCACACCTGTCATTAACCAGAAATCCCAAAAGCCTGGAAAGAATATCTGCCCTTTAATCTCCAAAATCAAGAAAAGATTCCACTGGAACCACCAAGTTTCTATTCTCTTTCTACTTCATTTCAGATTCCTCTTACTGGTAATATCAAAATATTTACTGCTCTTAGACACTTGCCTGAGAAGCCTGCTTTTCCGTTAGCAGCAAAGCTATTTTTTGAACTGTTGGAATAACAAAGGATTTATTTTTGGCACTTACAATATTTACTTAGTATTCATTTTATTTTTTTCCTTCTTATTTCTAAATACTTTCTCTGGAAGGATAAATGCAGTAAAATTTTCCTATATTCAACTGCTATAACTACTAGTAGCTTACAGTTCATTTACTATAAAAGATAATATTTGGAAAAAAAACATCTCTGAGCACATAATCTGAAAAGATGTGCTCCAGGGGTGTGTTTGCAGTACTCTAGCTGCTAATGCATATTCAATCTACAAAGCTAGACCACAGTTAGTATAACTGTGGCTGCCAGAAACGCAAATACTGTGGCTATCGTGTCTTCAGTATTGGCTATTATCAAGTCATTAAATCACAATTCATGTTAGGAGGGCCTTGGGAAGTCTCAAATAAAACTGCTCAGAGAGGGTCACCTATAAGATCAAACCAGGTTCCTTTGCGTTCTACTCAGTTGGGTCTTGAAAATTTTGTAGATGGAGGCTTCAATTTCTCTCAGTAGCCTGTTCTACATAGAACAGAAATGATAAATGTCAGATATTCAAAGGAAAAACGATCTTTTTACATACTACGTACTTGAAAGAAAAAAAAAAGTTAGATCTTTCAGGATATATTTTTTATGAAATGTTTTATCAGTATAAGACTGAGTGATTAGAATAGGGTATGCAGTTAAATTGCACGATACAAAGCCTAATCGCTTACATTTAATGGCTTGCAAGTTTGTATTACTGCAGAAGTAGAAGTAGGTAAAGACCTGTAATTTTAAGTTCACAGCAGTAAAGCTTCACTATGCACAAGAAATCTTTAACTAATCATACAATATTTGGAAATACAATTTAATGCATTTTTGGAGAAGTAGTAGATCACTGATCTTAAGTCTCACTAGCAAATGTTTCTTAATTATTATCAGCAGATGGCA
Organism: Numida meleagris; assembly: GCF_002078875.1. NCBI lineage: Eukaryota > Metazoa > Chordata > Aves > Galliformes > Numididae > Numida > Numida meleagris. The sequence continues at coordinate 82,420,446 of NC_034412.1, read as the reverse complement.
CCAGATATACTCTGTACAAACAAGAAGTTGTATTTCAACACATTTTATCAGGAGTTGCAATTATAGCTACTTTAAAGGTTTTAATCTATATATCTATATCTAGCTAAAGGACAAGGGGGAATGGCTTTAAACTAAAAGAGGGGAAACTGAGGTTAGATGCTAGAAGAAATTATTTGCTCAGAGGATCACAAGGCACAGGAACAGGCTGTCCAGAGAAGCTGCAGATTCCCAATCCTTAAAGGCATTGAAGGCCAGGTTGGATGGGGCTCTGTGCAGCCGGATCTGGTGAGTGGCAACCCTGTCCACAGCAGGGGAGTTGGAGGCAGATGATCCCTTAGGTCCCTTCCAAGCTAAGCCATTCAATTATTCTATATCTGCTCAAGCTTCTATTTTTCAGTAGAAGACTGTGTGTGCACATAGATATAACCAGCAGAAGAGTTTCTAAGAAGTCGGAATAAAAGGTAGCTCTGATGTTCCTCTAGTTCCTCTCAGAACTTTGTAGACCTTCCTAATATAAAATACAGATGCGTCATTTAATCTTTCCTTATGTTAGCAATTTCTGTTTTTGATTTTGTCAAGATTCTAGCCAGAATACAAGTGAAGGCAGTAATAAAGATGATATGCAATTCTGACTAATTGTAATGATTTATTTTGATTCAACGCTCACATTTAGGATTAAGGCATCCTCAGTTTACGTACTTCACTACCTTGTAGCTATTCAAATCCATATCCTATACCAGTTTGCTTATCAGTGTCTTCTGTACACACTGCAGCTCTCCCTCTTTCACAAAAATGAAGGACCCCACATTAACAGCCAAACTGTCCCAGCAACATCCTTGTTTCCACCTGTAAACTTGCCTGGCTCACTGTAAAATCACCAGCAGGTTAAAAACAATACAGCCATTTGTTTTTTTTACATCTCATGATTAGTTTAGTCAGCTTGACTGATCAACAAACAGAAGGACTAAAAACAGGATGCATTTTCATGTAACTTAAAGCTGGCGGCCCGTGACTTGGACAGATGTGCTGGGTAATAAAATGGCTGGATTGCCAGGCCCAGAGAGCAGTGGTGATGAAGTTAAACGCAGCTGGTAGCCAGTCAGTAGTGGTGTTCCCCAGGGGACAATATTGGGACCATCCCTGTTCAATATCTTTACTGATGATGTGGACGAGGGGATTGAGCACACCCTCAGTTTTCAGATGACACCAAGTTGGGAGGAAGCATTGATCTGTCTGAGTGTAGGAAGGCCCTACAGAAGGATCTAGATAGGCTGGATTGATGCGCTGAGGTCCATGGTATGAGCTTTAACAAGACCAAACATGGGGTCCTGCACTTTGGCCACAAGAACCCCATGCAATCCTACAGACTTGGGGCAGAGTGGCCGGCAAGCTGCAAGGAAGAAAAGGATCTGGGGGCAAGTCCACAGCCAGCTAAACATGAGCCAGCACTGTGCCCATGTGGCCAAGAATTCCAACACCACCCTGGCTTGTATAAAAAATAGTGTAGTCAGCAGGACTAAGGACATGATCACCCCTCTGTACTCATCTCTGGTGAGGTTCCACCTCAAGTACTGTGTTCAGTTTTGGGCCTCTCACTACCAGAAAGACAATGAGACCCTGGAAGGGCCAGAGAAGGGCAACAAAGCCTGTGAGGGGTCTGGAGCACAGGTCTTATTAGGAGCAGCTGAGGGAACTGGGATTCTTTAGTCTGAAGAGGAGACTTAAGGGAGACCTTATTGCAGTCTACAACTATGTGAAAGAAGGCTGTAGTGAGGTGGGGGTTGATCTCTTCTCCCAGGTAACTAGAGAGGTAATGAGGATGACAGGTAATGGCCTTAAGCTGTGCCGGGCTGGTTAACGTTGGATATTAGGAAAAACTTCATTGGAAAAGGATGCACAGGGAAGTAGTGGAGTCACTATGCCTGGAGGTTTTCAAGAAAATGGTGTATGTGGCACTTAGGGACATGGGTTTAGTGGATGGGGTGGTGATGGGTTGACATTTAGACTAGATGATATTAGAGGTCTTTTCCAACCTTAAATATAATCAGTCATAGAATCATTAAGTGAAATGTCTACCCGCCTTACAACATCCAACGGGCAAAGAACAATGCTATACCTAGGAAGAAGGCATCTGGTTTTCAGATATATTGTTTAGTGGTATGGTGTATGAGAGGTTTGTTCAGACCAGAGAAGAGGAAACTAAGGAGAGGCCTCATGGTAGCCTACAACTTTCTCATGAAGGGAGCGGAGGGACAGGCCTACTCTCTGGTGACAGCAACAGGATCCAGCACGGAGCTGTGTCATGGGAATGTCAAGATGGGTTAGGAAACCTTAGGAACCTTAGGAAAAGGTTATTCACCAAGAAGACTGCTGGAAACTGGAACAGTGTCCGCAGGGCAGTGGTCACAGTACCAAGGCTACCAGAATTCTAGGAGTGTTTGGACAGTGAAATACGGTTAGGTTTAGGTGTGGTCCAGTGTGGAGCTGGTAGCTGAATTCCATGATCCCTGTAGGCCACTTCCAAGTCGGGATATTCTATGAATCAGTATGCAAAACATAAAACAAGTAATGCTGGAAAACACTGTACATCAAGAGACAAGGAAAAGTCCTGAGAAAGTAGAAATTTAAAAGAATACCTGCCTAGGGAGATACCATACAAACAGGTCCCTTGATTAGATTATAATAAAAGTTCCAGAAATACTGAGGTGATAACATTTTATTTCAAATAGAAAATAACTGGTTTTAAGCAAAGCCAGGTGTCATGGTTTTATGATTTTTGGTTATTGGTATTCCACATCATAACATCATGTAGTGTATGTGTCTGGTTCTCAGAAGAGAAGAACTACTACTCTCCCCAGAGGACTCTGCGACCCTATTACCATTTTCTGGTCAGAGGGAAAGACAAAAACTCATACATCACGAGACCTGCCTTTCTTCTCGCCCCGTCTCCATCTCGCTCCCCAGCCGTCTTCACTATCGGTATTAAAGTAAGGCCTACTTTGATTTTGGACACTCTCTCTCATTTTATTGGATTTATTAGCTTAAATTGTAATTATATTGTATTATAGTGTGTTGTTTTGCATTCCGATACCTTATTTAGTAAATCAGTTTGTTTCTCCTCAGATCGTTGTTGCTGTTTTGTTCTCAAGCCCGTCTCCCTACTCTTTTTCCCTTTTTCCTTTCCTGGGGCAGGGGTCCGTGGGTCCCTCTGCCCCACTAGTCACGGAATCGGGCCGAACCAGCCCATAAACCGTTGACACCAGGGAAGAAAGATGGACTTAAAATGCTGTAGTACTCCATCCAAATTTCTTTAAATTCCTGAGCAAATCATAGGCTGAACAGGTGTGCCCTGTACAGAAAAAAGATTATACCAATCTCAGGTTCAAAGGCACAGTAATCTTCTCCTCCTACAGGAAGATAGAGGGGATAAAATTAACTCCCCCCCCCCCCAGTCTGTGAGTAAAGAGTCAGTGACTTGCTCTACTTCTTTGATAAAGCAAGGGAAGGCTGTGATACTCACCTATATTGGCATTCAAGTACACCGACTAGACCCCCAGTAAAACCATGTAAAGCACATGATGAGTAGACCTGCAGTCACATTCCTTACACAGAAGCTTCAGGAAGAAAATGGATATTTTTACTTCTCTCAATAGTGACTAGCTTACTGGAAAGTAATCTACATGAACCAGCTTTCAGTTGCTCATACACTTGCCAGCTGCCAAAGAATGAGAGCAGACAAGGAACTGAAGAGTTTGTAAACACTGTTCCAGCATTAAGTTTCAAACACAAACTTGAATGTACTGAAAGTTGCAACTCTGAGAAGTAAGAAGATCCCAGGATCCTATTTTGCAATTTGTAAGACACATTCTCTCACTTAAAAAAGAGTTTTCCTGTTGTGAAGTGAAAGCTCTTTAGGATCAGAAAAAGTTTAAGCACTTAAGAATTCCAGAGAACAACACCAGAGTTGGCATGGAAAGAAATAATTAGCTCACAGAGAAGAAAGATAATGAACACAGATCCAGGAGAAAAACAGATAATGCAACAGAACTAAAAACAGTGGCAAGCCAAAAGAGAAGTAGAACTTGATTTGCTGAGATTAAATTAAGTAAAGATTGGGGAAAATAAAGAACAAAGAGAAACAGCACTCAGTACATTAATAAAAAAATACTTCCAAATCAAAATCAAACAAATTATTCCACTTTTCTAGATTCAAGTTATCTCTTAATAGAAAAGACATGCTTTTGTTACCTTTCTTTCGAAAGAGTGCATTTAGATAGTTTTCTGCTTGGCATTCAATCTTATCAGTGTTGGACTGGCCCTGAGATGAAAGTTCCTCTGTAGGCGTTGACTGTGAAGAACCGATAACTGATGCACGATCCTAGAAGGCATATGAAAATTATAAAGTCTTTCCGAAGTTAATCTACTGATAGTACAACATATAATTAAGTTATTGAGCTATGAAATAATGAACCACTAAAATTATTTTTACTTACTTCCACTCATAGCCAAACTATCTTGAGTCAAAATGCATTATTAACTTACTTGAAAAATTCAGTTCTCCGATTCCTATTTTTGTACTGAAAATTAGGTGGGGAGTCATGCTTGATATGTTCATACTTACACTGACTGTTTCTTTGTGTAAATTACAAAAGGAACATTTCTCATCCATAGACCAGTCAGTTAGCTCTTCTGGCTCACAGTCTTAAAAGAAGGGAAAAAAGCTAGATGTTTAAACATGTAAAAACTGATTCAGAGAACAAAATACACATCCAACAGTTCTCCTAAGTTTCATTGCAACCTAGTACACATTTATTGGTAAAATGTAGTTAAGAGTACTCAGTTCTTTGGATATTTCCAAAGTCTAGTCTAGCTCACATGGTCCACTATTCAAAATCACATTTCTTAAAATGAAAGGTACGTAAGGTTACACTGAAAGTAATGCGTCCTATTTATTTACACGGAAACTACAACAAATACAAAGAGCACAATAACACTATTTGATAGAGCACATTCTCACCTTCTAGTTTTCAGTGCACGTATGCATTTTCACCAGTGATGAACAAGAACCTTCATGGCACGCTCATAAAAATATGCACCAGTGGAGGTGACCCTTTGTCACCACCGCTGAAATGCACCACCCCCTGCCTCCCTGTGCTCACATCCACTGTTCAGTCTCCATCAGCACTCACCAAGCATTGATGAATGTCAATGGGTGCCATTTTTTCCCACACAGATGAATTCAGTTCCACACCTTTGCTTTACATGCATTTCTGTGTCAGGTCCCATTTTGTCAGACTGCCCCTCTGTTGCCATCTGTTGCACAGCAACAAAATTTAATGGAATACTGGAAGGAACATTCAACCTCTACAGCCACACCACCACCATCCACCTCTGACATGGTGGGCCAGCATAACAGAATAGGAGGCATTACTTTCAGAGCATCCTTCATAAATTCATACACTTCAGTTCATTGTATACTACAGTTACTGTAGGTATCTGAGTACAGTAAATTAAGCTCTGAATCTCAGTCATTATTTTAAAAGAAATCTGCAAGCCTTTATCAAACTAAGCCAGAAATTAGGATAGCTCCCTTATCATTTGAGCAACGGGTATTGCAATTAAAGATAATCTATTCTGTACCACCACTACAAATAAATCAACACTCTACACTCATTCGTAATGCTTTATTTATTCTGATAAAACATATAAAGTACTTTAAGCTATCAGAAGACCTACCCTGGTCTTGAGCAAATAAAGGACTTAAACAGATCTGAATGGAAACGCATCATTTACTTTCTTTAATCAAGTTATTATGCTCTGTTTGAAGTTAGCTTTCCATCATATACTCTTTTCTTCACAAATCACCAATCACTAATGATTTTCCAAAATTGGCTGTTCTAAAAATCTTCCCATTTCTTGTTTAAATTTACTCCTAGCAAGTTTTTTCCAGTCTGTTTTTGTGGCAACATCATTCTTATATCTAAAGTTTTCACTCATGGGTATTTACTATCTTGATACACTTACAGAGAATACCATCATCCCTCCTTTACACTTCATTTTGCTAGGCTAATCCAATCCACTTGGTCTACTCTCATGAGACCCAGCCCCACTTTCTCTGCCACTTGGACTCCTGTCTCCTGAACACAGGTGACCAAATTCTCAAGACAATGCTTTTCCTTTACAACAGCCTTTCCTACAGCATCCTGGTTGTGCATGAGTCTTCATCACAGCTACATCATTTTGGCAGGTGAATATTAATTTAACTTGAACAACAAGGTCTTCCACTATGCCAGTCATTTCCACTTGAAGTGCTTACAGCTTAAAAATATACTTGCTCTCCTTACGAGTTGCTTCCTGTTCTTTTTTTGTGTGTCACTAAATTACAACCACAGTTCTCTTTGGAATGTTCTTGAGGTATCTGCTTTCCATGTGAAATGTTGTGGTGGACTGACCCAGGCTGGCTGACAGAATCCCCAATCTATCATTCTCTCATTTCCCCTCCCCAGCAGGGTAGAGGGGAAAAAATAAGATGGAAAAACTCATGGGTCAAGATTAATGCAGGGAGATCACTTACCAAGCACTGTCATAGGCACAAGACTCAACTTGGAGAAAGTAAATTTAATTTATTGCCATTCAAAATAGATTTCCGTAATGAGAAAAAGGCAAAACCAAACACCTTTGCCCACTATCTTTACAGTCAGTCCTTCATTCCTGACTCTTATCTCCTTCCCAGCTCCAAATGGTGCAAGGAAGATAGGGATCTTGAAGTTAGTTCATAAGAATTCTCTGCTGCTTCTTCCTCCTCACATTCTCCCCCTGCTTCCAGCATGCAATCCCTCCCACAGGCTACAGGCCTTCATCAACTGTTCCAGCACAGATTGTTTCTATTGGTTGCAGTTTCAAGAAGCACTCTAGCGTGGGGCCTTTGCACAGGGCACAGTCCTTCAGAATAAGACTGCTCCAGCATGGGTTTGCAATGGGACATAGTCCCTTCCGGAAAAAATTCTCTTGGGTGGGACGTCCAAGGGCTGTAGTTTCTTTCAGGGAACATCCATCCGCTGTGGTGTAGGGTCTTGCATGGACTGCGGCATGGACATCACCGCCGGCATGGCTCTCCAAGTGCTCCAGATTATTTCTCCAGGTGGGACCCTCCACAGGCTACAGCAGGGGAATCTCTGTTCCAACACCTGGAGCACCTCCCTTCTCTTCTTCTCTGACATGGGTGTTGCAGAATTTTTCCCATGTTCCTCCTCTCTGCCCCCATTCCTCTCTCATGAATGCTGTGCAGTTTTGTTGTTGCTGGTTTTATTTTTGTTTTGTTCTGTTAATTCTCTCAAATACCTTATCACAGAGGCACCACCAGAAATAAATTTAATCCAAAAGAAAATGAGGTTCCTAAGTTGAATGTAAACATGATTAGCTTAAAAAAAAAAATACTGAGTTACTAGGGTAAACTTGACTCTCAAATACTAACGTAGAGCAGAATTCTGCATTAATAATCTGCTGGTTTGCATCCCTGGAAGTATATAGCAGTTTTGACAGGTTGGAGAGTTGATCATCAAAGAAAGACATAGGATTTTCCCGACTATACAGTAAGAATAGCATTAATCTTGACACTCCAGACTGGTAGAGCTATTCTTCCACCATGTCTGCATATAAAAAACTAATGCACACTACACTTTCATTAACGAATTCACATTTTCATAGTTCTCCCTGAAACCACAATACGACGACTTATGAAAATTGACTTTGTGAGTGTAACTCCAAGACAGGTTTATCAGAGAAATTCTTCTGACTGGAAATTTTGAAGTTCCACTGTTAAAATTCTAATTGGAGAGCAATCCCTGTGTGTCAGCAAACAAGAAAGACGTGAGAAGCATCAGCTCTGCATGACACTAAATTTATGCAGAAAAAGACTAAATCATGTATAATGTAATGTATCAGGAATCCAGTGAGCTAAAGAAAAATACCAATAGAATAAAAGCTCAAAAATATATAGGTAACAGATAGATTCTAACACAAGTATTCTGAAATGGAGTAAAAAGACAAGAGAACAATTGCTGTAACTTTTAAAAAGAGTGGTTAAAAACCACAGTACTGATGAAAAGAGAAAGGCTAAATGGTCTGCCAGGGACAGTTCCCAAATCCCCAAATACTCACGCCATATTATAGAAAAAAGAAGTAACACAAGAAATAAAGCAAAGAAAGAGGCTCTTTGCCGTAACAAAATTATTTCAAACTGTCTTCCTAGACATCTTCCTTCAGAGATTCATCTTATTGCAGGGTTTTTCAACAGTGGCACAACAACGTCAAATAAGCTTGTGTGCATTCATGCCGTCTCTTCTGGCTCAGTGGAATGAAAAAAAGAACCAACTACTCATGCTTGCCTTTACATTTAGACCCTTGTTAACGTTACATCAGTTGTAGACCTAGGCTCACTGCAACTGACTTCATGTATCACAGATGTCTTTTGAAAGAGCACTCTTAAAAGTCTTATTCCTTACCTCAGACCAGTGCTTTTCCAAGAGGAAAAAAAGGCAAATTCCCATAGGTAACTGCCAGGGCTGTTTGTTGATACATCAAACGCCAGGCATATGACTGTCTCAGGTCACCATGAGATGAAACATACTCATGTCAGTATTCGTTTTTAACTACAGATAGACAACCATAGTCTTAGAAAGATCAGAGGCACAGAAAGCCTCTTAGCTACATACAGTTTTGGAGGAGAGAATGATGATGATCTACCTTTACGTTGCTTGGCGTCAGCTGATAAAAGATTTGGTGACAACCTGGAACGCTAGCCAGCCCATGAGAAAAAGCTGCAAAGAGCATCTTAATGCTAAGCATGGTTCAGATTACTACTTCAAATCAATGTCATTTAGTACAAAGCTGTTAAACCTATTTCCTTTTTATTTTAAAATAGTGACCTTTAACAAAATTACCACCTGTTTTCAATTCTTAAGCCATTTAAATCTTTGTTTCCCTCAATTTTTTTTTTCCTCAGAGTTGCATTGAATTAAGCAAATTAACAGCTATTTGTAGTACTAAACAGCTTTCATATTTACCTCAAATAAAAAATGGTCTACTAAATCTAGATGGAGCATTTAAAAAACAAATTTACATTTTCCAGGATTTTCTGTATTATTACACTGTCCCAGTAAGTTTTCCAGCTGTCACAACTGCAAACAAATCCTTATTTTTTCTTTTAATAAATTACTGTTTCTTAGTAAGTACATTAAATAACTGAGGTGTTTATTGTGCTACTACTTTTTATCATGAACCCTTGACTACAACTAAAGATCTGTGCTCCTAATGTAAGTTTTTACTGCTTAACCTTCACTATGAATAAACATTCAAGAACTTAAGGGGAAAAAAATACAGTACACCCTCAAACAAACTTATTTGTCCTTTTTTTCTTTTGAGCTGCCTTTTCTCCCCATACAATAATGGTCTCCCTCTGTCTACAGTACAATCCCCTCCTTCCAAATTTCATCCAAAATCTCAGCACATAAACCCAGAAGAAAAAACATACACGTACCAGAAGAAAAGTTTTCTAACAGTTTAGCCGAATATCCATACGTAGAATGTAAAGAGTAACAATTTACATGTCAATCTAATTAGCAGAAATGGGTATAAGCAAACAATTAGGAAGGCCTAATGCCAAGATATGAACTGGATAGCTTTGCAACCAGAAGACAGACTATTAAAGCAGTCAAGAGGAAAAAAAGGTGATGAATAATGAAGGTGATGATAAACGTTTAAGCAAATACAAGTCCTATATATAATGTGAAAGAATTTTAGGATAATGAATAAAATCTTGCCCTCTTAAGGTAGTTATCTGTTATCATGAGTGGCTATTTAATTAGCCTGGCTGCTTAGTAAAAAAGTTTCTATGGTTTACAAGGTATTCTCTTTGAAAAGAAAAAAAAAAAGACCAGTAAAACTGAAATACACGTTCAAAGTTGTCACTAATTTTATTTTTTATCCTCAAACAGCTTTGAGTACAATAATTTGATCTGTACATCAAATACTGCTTCAAGACAGAGCTAAGAAGGAGTTACACAAACAAATACACTCACATTACATTCTACGCATGTTACTATTTGTTACAAAAATACATAAAAATAACAAGGTAAGAGAAAAACCTATTGCAGCTAAGAGGCATATGTTTCAGCAGATTCTCACATATTTTCAGATTAGAAAGACATTTGATTTCTTGAGCTTCATTCAAAGAAACATACACTCCTGGTAGTGAAGCATAATGCTGCATGTAGACAGTACCAGTACAGCCGTCATGACAAACAAAATGGGCAACTTAGAAGATGTAGTGACTTAAGAATGTTGCTAAGAGCCTAAAAACATGTGTTCTGTTCTTTATACTAACCATACATTTAAACTAAGGTAAATTCAGTTTGTCTCAGTTTCTTTATCCGTAAAGTGGAAAAACTGCACTTGAATTATAATAGAGGAAAATTTATTGTCAATCTTACACAAGAATGCTGCATTAATCTTTACAATGTAATACAGATGACAATTTAGAAACAGACCTGCTTTCTATAAGGTCACAGTCTACCATATTTATAGAGAGCATAGCAATCTCTTTCAAACTGTTACAGTATCTATATGTATAAAAAAATGAATTAAAAAATAAGGTAAGGAGGGCACCCTATTATCACCATCTGTTCTGAAGTTGCTTCAGAACTAAATACAGATTTATAGGTGTGCCAAACATATAGAACAAAGCTTTAACTATCCAAAAATTCAGATATATTACTAACAAGTAAGGGGGGCTGGGGGGAATAACTTTCAACAGTTTACATTTTAAATAAACATGAACTTTATCTGCAGGACAAAAAAGCTAGTAGGCCAAAGACCCTCTGTAAACAATGGAAACCACAGATCACCTTAAGTAGAAGGTCATAAGAAATGTTCAACAGCATGAGATAAATAAGCTGTAGCATTTACTACAAGAAGTGAAGCAACACACATGAAGCAACTCTAAAGCAGTAACGTAACACTTTACAGTTGAATGTTGGGCTCTTTTAGCTGTAACACTTATATTCTGGACAATCATTTGATGCTTTGTCTTCTTATGCAAAACCCCAAGAATACTTTGAGTTTCCTTTCTGACTGTAAACCCTTTGATGCAAGAAAATAATAAAGCTTTAATAACTGGTCGATATGAAGCCCAACACATAACCCATTAGAATTAGAACCAGATAAAAGATATGGTACACTAAGATTAACATTGCCCTCTTCACTTTCCAGAGTAATGTACTTGTTTTTAATCATAGCAGATGGGAGTACTAATCCAGAGAATAAGCTTTAGCCCAAATCTATACATTTAAGTGTTTTTAAGAGTCTGACCAGTGGCACGCCTAACTTTATAAGTGACAGAAAATTATACTTAAAATAGTGGTGAAATAATATTTTAAGTTCTCTCCCTTCCTTGAAAATAGTGTTATGCATATGATACAGGCCAAGGAACTTACACAATACAAAGACGACAAAACCACAGCCACGTTAAAGCAATTGTTCCAAATCTGCTCTAAGCAAACACACGCAGTATAGGACACTCCACCTCATGTGCTGGCAGTATATGAATTAAAAACTTCATAAATTACGCTATCAAACAATAAAACTGTGAGGAAATTAAATGGAACATTTTGAAGGCTTGGTAACAGCACGAATACTTTTTTAAAACCACGGAAGTTATTTTGCATTTCTTTCCAAATTTCAAGGCAGTTTTATGCAAGATTATCACCCTTGGCTTTTGTTAAAAACTGATAAATACTTAGCTAAACACCTAGATGTTATTAACACTTATTCCAACAACACCAAACTCATATGGAATAAGGATCAGTCTTGCACAAGAAAAGTGGAAAATATATATATTTTTAGACATAAAATATTAAACTTTTGAGTAATACAAAAAGTAAGCTTGCATTCATAATCTTCCTTTTTCCAATTAATGTTGATAGGAGGGACAAGCTGCTCTAAAAGCTGTCCAGTGAATGAAACCAGAGATGCAATATTCCAGAAAAGTAAATCTCTCCTGAGAGCTACTCAGGAGAGCTTAACTAATCCAAAATTTCACTGCATATCACAGCCTGGGTACTATTTTAAATAGGGTTTTGCCTCTGCCCAGTGCTGAGATGAATGTGAAGAAAAATACATTAGGAAGAAAAACAACGGAAGATTTCCTGTTTTTTAATAAAAAAATAATTAAATACATATTTTAGAGTACTCCTAGTTAAAAGAAAAACTTGCAAATAAAGATCATTGAACTAAAAGTTGGCTCGTTTACCTTCAAATAAACTGAGGTCTCTTCGTAGCCTTGGTCCATAAAGCCCTTCTAAAATACTTTCAAAACCTGGAAACAAACATTTAGAACAGTGAATCAAAGGTTTATTTTAAAAAGAAAGCAAATTTGAGAAAACTAGCATCAAATATTCTCAAATCCTGAGAGCAATTTCAAAAATTGTTACATTTATCATATGAATATTCCTGCTGCTACAGGACCATTCGACAGAATTAGAAGATAAACATAAGACGAGGCAATTGCCATCTGCACACAGTCAGCCTATTAAGCCATGTCCCAACAACCTCATTAGACTTAAAATAACTACCACAGAATCTTAAAGGTGGGAAGATTAACCTCACAGCTCTACACAAGTGAAGCCTTTCTTACACCGTGAATTAGAAATTGGGAAGAAAAGAGCGGGAAGAGATAGAACTGCAAAAACTAGAAATGTCTCACTTTGACTCACTAACCATGACGTTATCTCAGAAGGCTAGTATTCCTAAAAACGTATTAAAAAACTTGTTCTGCTTCTGATGTTATAGAAGTTCTCTGTAGTCCTATGTGTCTGTACAAAAACCTTTTAAAATTGAGGATTAGATAAATCCAATTATTTTCCAGATTGACCAGCTAGTCTGTTCTAGGTACTTCGTAAAATCACATACTGCAGCAGAGAAGAGCAAACCAGCTGACAAACAAAAAAAAAAAACAACCCACACACAACTGGTCAACTGATGAAATATAGTGAGAATTGTATCTCATCATCAATAGAAGTATAATTCAATATGTAAATTGTTTTCAAGCACCTCCTCTTCTCCTACAGACTTCTATATAATAAGCCTATTTTCAGCTAAGAGGATAATTCAAAGCAGCATTTGAAGGTTCAAATTCTCCATACTCAGGACCTGCCTGTCCATATCAAAGATGGAGCTCCATTCCAGCACTTTACAAGAGTATTTTATCATCCTACTACAGAAAAGATATCAGTATCCTGAAGAAGAAAACTGCCTATCAGCAGAGAACACTTATAATTTATAAATCTGCTCAACACTTGTGACGCCCTCTGTCACAAGCAACATTTACATTGTTTTAGACTGTGTGTACATTGGTATGAGAATATAAAATATCCACCGTACCTTTAGTATGTTAAATAATATATTAAAATCTTGACATAAATGAGAGAAGTTGTCTTAACACATAGGAGCTCTTCAGTCTGAAAGGTCACAACTGCGTTAAAAGGTACCTTTCAGATTTTGTATAACTCCATGTTTTTATATATGAATTGTACTTATATTATTAAATTCATCTGAATGTAATTATACTTTGAAGAATTCTATGATTTGAGATATAAGTATTGAATTATATCTTAGGTTTCCACTTTTTTTTGCAATAAATGTATTTCTCAATTTTCATTAATATAGTCCACAAAAATTAGAAAGCAAAAAATCCAAGGCTCGAATATACACTGAAGTTTTGATGAAATATTGTTCACTGAATCAGTGATTCAATGCAACAGAAATTCAAATCATATTGGCATTGCACAAATTCCTCATTTTCTGGCTTTAGAAGGCTATACAAAAAGCAAGAGAAGAAATCTTAAGTCGAGACAGTAATTCCCCAAACAAGCCTTTGAAAAAGCAAAATACACTACATGCATAATTACAACCACAGATGTTATAAACAGTAAGCCACGTGAGCTCAGCAGCTAGCCAACCTTCAGGTGCTTGCAAGTCACAGCTCACTGGAGTAAAGTGTTGCTTGGAAACAGTTGTGCTTATTCCAGAAGAACAAATACTAACGCTCACGTTTTAGTATGCTGTAAATAGAACACCAGGAAATTTGTTACAACTCATGCCAGCACCCAAAAACTTTTCTTTTTGACACCTACCTTCTTTCCCCCCCAGGGGTGTGCAGCATGTTATTTGTTACACATATCTGCTTCCCCAGTACCTGCTCCTGCCTACGCAAAAACCACGAGGACACGAAACCCAGCTCTGCAAAACTGTGCTCTTCCTTAAGAAAACTTCTGACAGACTTCCACGCAGATTGTACTATGGACAGTAGTTAGTAGCTTGATTTTTTTTTTCCTCCCTATCCTGAACAAAGGAGGCACCAACCCACTTCAGTCTTGGTTTACCAAATGTTGCTTCATCCTACCCACCTAAGATGGTACTTCTCTTGCCAGACCTCCTTAGAACCTCCCCATGTAGTCACAAGTTTGATTCAGTGTGATCGTTTGTTTTCCACCTCTCATGAATACTGGATGCTTTCTCTCAAAGTTTACCTGTCTGACTTAGAATCATAGAATCAACTGAGTTGGAAGGCACCTTTGAAGGTCAGCTAGTCCAACTTCGCTGCAGCAAACAGGGACATCAACAGTTAAATCGGGTTGCTCAGAGCCCAGTCCAGCCTGACCTTGAATGTCTCCAAGGATGGGGCAGCCACCACATCTCCAGGCAATCTGCTCCAAAGCTTCATAAAAAAACCTTCTTCCTTATATCCAGTCTAAATCTCCCGTTTTAGATTGAAACATTTTCCTTTTTTCCTATCACCACAGATCCTGCTCAAGAGTCTGTCCTCTTACTTGCAGCCTCCCTTAAGGTACTGAAAGGCTGCACTCAGGTCCTCTCCAGAGCTTTCTCTTCTCCAGGCTGAACAGCCCCAGCTCTCTCAGTCTGTCCTTGTAGGAGAGGTGTTCCATCTCTTGGAGCCTTTTTGTGGCCATCCTCTTGACAAGCCCTAACAGGTCCACATCTCTCCTATACTGAGGACTCCACATCTAGATGCAGTACTCCAGGTGAGGTCTCACCAGCACAGAGCAGAGGGGCAGGATCACCTCACTCTCCCTGCTGGCCGTGCTTCTTTCAGTGCAGCCCAGGATACAGTTGGCTTTCTGGGCTGCAATGGCACATTGCTGACACACGTCCAGCTTCCCGTCCATCAGTACCCCAAGTCCTTTTTGTCAGGGCTGGACTCTCATTTCATATCCCATCTTGTACAGATAGTGGGGGTTGCTGCAACCCAGATGCGAGACCTTGCACTTGGCTTTGCTGAACCTCATGAAATTCTCATGAGCCCACTACTGAAGCTTGCCTAGGTCATTCCAGATGGTATCCCATCTCTCAGCTGTGTAACTGAACCACACAGATTGGTGCCACCCACAAACATCACAACATAGTCTTTTCCCAGGCCTTACTTCAAAATTCTCTCAGAAGAGATACATACTTCTTCCACTTCAGGCAGCTCTCCACTGCTTTTCAGTAGGATTTAAGGGAGTTCTTCTCCCAGTCTGTATACATATCTGAGATTGCCTTGACCAAAACACAACACATTGCACTTGGCCTTGTAGGACCTCATTAGGTTGACATAGGCCCACTTCTTAAGCTTGTCCAGGTTCCTATTTATGAAAGTTTCAATTTAGTCTAAACAGAAAGAGATACATTTTGGTTTCTCATGCAGCTGACACTGAGTATCTACCAGCACCATCTTGTAAAGTGTAACCATTTCATATCAGGATTTTCAACAAAATCTTATTGGAAATGAAAGCAGTTTTAGCAGTCTTCAGAAACTGAAGGGCCTGTACACACCAGTCAGAGATATACTTTGCTTACACACCTGTATATCACCAAGTAATCAAAAAGCAAACAAAAACCTGTTACATGTTCATTTTACAGGTATTTGCACATCCATCTCTTGGTGGCTGATTGTTTCCCTAACTTCAAACTGCCTTATGCAACTACTGCTAATTTATTCTAGACACCATGTGACTCCAAACTGAAGAGAAGTGCAGTGCTTTATTATCTTGCAATACCTCAGTATGTCAGTTTAATTCCATCTACCTCTAAGGGATTTGTTACTTGACATTTTGTATCTTCATCTAAAAAGAGTATCAGTTCTACTCACTATTTGACACCCTTCATGATCCAAGCCGGGCTTCCACAACAGTTTTCATGAGCAGAAGTTTATGATACTGCTAGTGTTTTTACAGAAGAATATTCCCATAGTTTGCTTTCCCAAACAAAGTTGTCAACTTCCCCTTCAAGCAGTTCCTCCCACCCTTATGATCACCCTCTGCCAAATCTGCTGCCTTCCTGCTAGGATAAGGACTTCCAGGACAAGGCAGGCTTGAACTGTGACTTCAAGCAACAGGAAGAGGTGCTGAAAATGCACAGAGATGAGGGGACAGGGAGGAGGAACAAGTTCTGCTTGGTTTGGCATTTAAATCCAACCCACGTGTCCGCAACCAATGCCACTAAGAGGAAGCAATAGCTGGTAGGCACTGCAGACTTCTTTGGGTGTGGGATGAAGACTTCCACACGTCGGACAGACATCTCCCAAGGTCTGCTGCTTGCCCAGGGCCCAAACCTAAGGATGTTGCTGAAAGATTTTACAGTTCACCTGACTACTGCAATGTTATCTGTTGCTTCATCTACACAGCTACCCATGGTAGTGTCAAGGGAGATCTTCAGATCAAAGTGAACTGCAGGAGTCCTGGTACAATAGTAGCCCAGGTGTTGACCCAGGTTAAAGGCTTTGACAGGAGAAATATCCAGCAAATAAACATGTGACCATCTTGCTGCAGGCAGGACTTGAGCTTTTATAAAAATAAGATTCTCTCTGAGAAAGAAAGTGCTTGAGACAGGAGTCATTTGGTAAAGCAAATCATCACTGCCAATGGGCTTGCCTGATAAGGAGGGCTCCCAGGAAGCAGGAGAATTGCAGAGAGGGTAAAGGCAACGAACAACACTTTTACAGCCCCACTGAAGAAGCGCTAGAAGCAGGAACACCGTAAGCAGCACCTCACAACTGAGACTGCAAGCATATTTTCAACAAATGACCCAGTCTAAGTGCTAGGAGAACATCCAAGAAGATTACATGTGATAAAATGAAGCTGACATTTGAGTACCATTTTCAAACACATCACTTGGCAGGTCTGAAGTTGGAGAGATAATTACTAAACAGCTGGGAAAGAACAGCAGTATGTGCACAGGTTACATTACTGTATTAAAATGTTTCTGATAGATTTGGTATCCTCTACATCAAATTCATTTCTGGATTCCCCTAGTCTTGCTTATTGCCATATTAACTCCAGTATTTTGATCTTTGCTTTTCAAGAGAAAACCCATTAAAAAAAAAAAAAAGCAGATATTTCCATTCATCCTATTCATCCCCTTCACAGTTCTTTTTTTTTCTTCCTTTTTTCCTTTCAATTTCTGTTTCCACTTCGGCAGTAGTTCAATTCTACGTCTTCAGCAGCAGGGGTGTTTTTTTGGGGGGTGGTGATAGTGGTGAAGTCACTCTATTTGAGACATTTGAACAAAAACTACAAAAGATTAAATTGTAGTAAAAACAAATTTCCGCCTTCTTTCTTGCTCTTTATGCAAGCAGACATTAATACTAAACCTCAAATGGCCTCACAAGGCCTAGACAAACTACACTTGATGCAGAGATTTATTGAGGTGTTTGTCTACAGTTTTAGCAGGGTCACCAGTAACCCAAGTAACTAGCTACATCACTGTAGCCACTGAGGAGAGAAGGGAGCAGTAAAGGAAACACTTACAATCCAGGTTACACCCACATAAATTACTTTACATTAAGTTACCAGAAAAACCCTTGATATTTGTTCCCCTCCTTCTATCCCCCAACCCTTCCACCCTGCTGCAGCTTTTTCCAGTTTAGGAAAGTTTAAGTAGATAAACTGATAAAAAGCCTTCAGTGAAAATATTTCTAAATGCATTCACTCTTGATATCCTTTCCCACTCAAAGGCTGTTTTACTCACGTCTCTCAATACACAACAGAAATCGTAGATGAACGCCAATTACTTAAAAAAAAATTAAATGGAAGTGAGACATGCTTAACAGTTTCGCTCATCTGATCCATACTTACTGCTCTATTTTCAACCTTAATGCTGAAGAGTTACCTATTAGAAGGGGTCATGTTGTTTTCTAACTATGCATTCAGGAATTTAGAAAGTGCTGGGTGCACTTAAACCAAATTCTGCCTATTCCCTTCTTCACCGGCATATTCTCATCTAGGTACAGAAAGGGCAAGACTGCTGCACACTGATTTGAAGGACGGGGCATTCATGCATGTTTTCATTTACTACAATGAAACAAGACTTTTAGCTTAAGCACTACAGCCTCTGGAGACACCACAGGATCTCAAGTTTCTCTAAAACACACTTCTGTTAACCTGCCTTGGAACATACAATTCTATGTGCTTTGTTATCTTCACAGCTTTAATGCATCTAAAAATTATGACTGAAGTTCCACCTTCCTTCACTTCGTGGCTTACAATACTAAGAATCACATCTGAGTTACGGTTTTACTAAAATCCAAATCCCTACTTTACTCACCTTGTTTAAAAAAAATGAAAAATAAACCAGACCTCACCTCTTTTACAGTTTAAGAAGAAATATGCTGTTAAATAACATGCTTCAGACAAGAAACGTTGTATATAACTTGGAGTTCTTTTATTTAACATTCAATAGAAATCAAAGGAAAATTTAAAGGAAAAACAAATGTACTTTCTACGCAGTATGGGGTTTAGTACATTAACAGCGCTCTTGAAAGAAAAATATGTAAAAATTAGTTCAAAACTGATTTTAACTGCCAAGGGACTAAAAATGAACAAATGGTCTTTAAAGTGTAATTGGGAAAATCCAAAGAATAGGATTACATTAAATGAGATTGCACAAAGTGTACAATACCACCAGACAGCATTAAAAAGAAACTTTTTTTGTGTGTTCTGTATGCAATAGCAGTGTTATTTCACCTATAGGTTAAACTGACTTGATTATGACTAAGAGTCCTGCTTTCGAGTATCTTCCTTTGAGCCCAGGAATAAGGCTTTCATGAAAGTTCTGTTCCCATCTGGAAGCTGCACAACACAACCCATATTTAGAGAAGGTGCTTCTTCATCTCTGCGGACTGTACGAGGAATCTCAGAAACCAAAATCAGACTGGGAAGAAATTATGGACAAGTAAGGATCAAAAGACAGGCCCTGCATGCTCCAGACTACTGTATGAACCAATAACCTCCTTAACTGCTTCGCCTCCTTTCTCCCACATGCTTTTATTTCAATAGCTGTAACTTTGTGGTTTGCATAGTACCCTGCCAAACAGCTCGAGCAAAAACTTTCACTGGTGTAATTCTATAATGGGATGGAAGGTACTGCAATAATAGTGGGGCAGCAAAGTCTTTGGCTACAGAAAATGAGAATGAGCCCAAATGCAGCAGCCTCAGACACAAAAAATGAATGAAAAGAGCTGCTTACCTTTAGAAGACCTCAGGTAAGCACAGATCTCCAGCAAGATACCCCCACCTACCCTGCCAACCCTTAAATGAGGTCTGGGAAGAGGTGGATCCTGGCTCCACCCCTTCTGGTCACTCAGCTGCACTGCGTGCACCTGAGCTCTCCTGGGTTGGCCCTGCCTTCCTACCAGGTGCTCAATCACTGGTTCAGGCCATGACTTAGCATTTCCACTACAACTGGTCAATACTGATGTTACCATCAACAATAATAAAACAAGATCTTCTGGTATAAAAATTTTTACACAATTGAAAACACGAAACTTGGTTCTTCTACTAGCAGATCAGTGACTCAATGTTTTTCTCTTTGCAATTTGTTTTTTGTTTAGCTGCAAGTGATACATTCTGCTTATACATACATTAGCTATAGCATCAAACTGCAGTTATACTTGCCCCCATTCTACACAGTTTCACAACTGTGTAGAATTCAGAGGTGTATCTGAATGAAGTTTTGTGGTTTGCATTACTAATATATCTTGGATTTAACCACATTTAGTCAGAGACAGAATCTGCTTCTTTACTCTTGTCAGGAATTAGAATTTTTGTTTGTTCTTAAAAAGTAACCAAGGCAGACAGTGCACCAAGTTTCTCAAGTCTCTGAATGACTCGTTTCCATTTCTCTTCAAGTTTTATCTTCAATACTTAAAAAATACAGATGAAAGAATAGAAATATTGTTTTGGTTTATTTAAAGGCAAAGAAGTGTCGATCTGCCTGGGGGTAGAGAGGCCCTACAGAGAGATCTGGACAGGCTGGATCTCTGGGCAGAAGCCAATGGGATGAGGTTCAACGAGACCAAGGGCCGGGTCCTGCACTTTGGCCACAACAACCCCAGGCAGTGCTACAGGCTTGGGGCAGAGTGGCTGGATGGTTGTGTGGAGGAAACGGACCTGGGGGTATTGGTCGATGCTCGGCTGAGCATGAGCCAGCAGTGTGCCCAGGTGGCCAAGAAGGCCAATGGCATCCTGGCTTGTATCAGAAACAGTGTTGCCAGTAGAAGTAGGGAAGTCATGTCCCTCTGTACTCAGCACTGGTGAGGCCCCACCTCGAGTACTGTGTTCAGTTTTGGGCTCCTCACTGCAAGAAAGACATTGAGACCCTGGAGCGGGTTCAGAGGAGGGCAATGAAGCTGATGAGGGGTCTGGAGCACAGGCCTTACGAGGAGCGGCTGAGGGAGCTGGGATTGTTCAGTCTGGAGAAGAGGAGGCTCAGGGGAGACCTTATTGCTGTCTATAACTACCTGAAGGGAGGTTGTAGTGAGCTGGGGGTCGGCCTCTTCTCTCTTATAACTAGTGACAGGACAAGGGGGAATGGCCTCAAGTTGCGCCAGGGAGATTTAGGCTGGATGTTAGGAAATACTACTTTTCTGGAAGAGTGGTCAGGCACTGGAATGGGCTGCCCAGGGAGGTGGTTGAGTCACCGTCCCTGGATGTGTTCAAGAAACATTTAGATATAGTGTTGAGAGACATGGTTTAGTGGGGTTATTGGTGGTAGGTGGATGGTTGGACTGGATGATCCTGTAGGTCTTTTCCAACCTAGCCAATTCTATGATTCTAAGTCATCTGCCTTTTCTTACAAGTTATCCTTTTGATAAGCAAGGGGCTAAGAGCTCATATTCACTCATCTTTTTATTTCTAGTCATATAAAGTTATAGCTTTCTAAGTAAATGCCTGCATTTTACAGGTGCTGCTTGCACTTTATGTTCCAACATATTTGATAATGCACTATGTCACTGGTTCCTCTGAAAAATGCTTACCTACATTAAGTCTGGATTTCTTTTCGTATGCATGTCTCCAAATAAAGGAAAATATAATTGCATTAAAAACGGAAATCCCTTAAAAAAATGTGTGTTCCTTAATCACTCATCACCAAGTTCCTCTTGAATATCAGATCACCTAATTGATTTAGAAAGCATTTTGAGTTTTTTGTAGCACTAATTTAAGTTTTTGAAAAGCGTCAAGTAGTTCTTAATCTCTTTCTCAATCACATCTAGTTATCTTTACCCCATTAGGATACCAGCAGCAATTCCCTTACAACTTGTTGCAAGGAGAATATTCTATAGAGTTACTTTCATATTTTATAAGAGTGAGCAAGGAATTTAACAGAGTAACTTAAATCTGACATTAACATCTGTCAGTTCCTTCTGTTTCTCTCTTCAATGTGTCAGGAGCTGCCCCCACCCTCTCATGCTAGAGAAGGATTCATATATTTAGTCTTTACGTACAGATATTATTCTCAAATACCTTAAAAAAAAAACTCTGTTGTAACAAGAATTTGGAAAGAATCTACCAGGTTATAAAACCATCGAGGTTTCAAATCGAAAAAGGAAAAACACTACCATTTTTGCTATTTATACAAATTGTAAGAAAAAAGAAAAGAACCAGGCTGCTGTGCAAAACACCCCAAATCTAGATCATGACAACAGAAGCAAAAATGAATAATTTTTTTTTTTAATTGAAAATTGTTATTCCTCCACCCCACCCTTTGAAATGTCACTACAGAACGCCTATCTAGTAAAACCCACTATTTGATAAAATGCTGGCCACATTCTCAGGTGAAAAGCAGTCCAATTTTCTGTTGGAAACATTCTTGGGATATAATTACGGACAGATTTCACAAGGGCATGGTAGGATAGGGAGGAGGCTGCTTTACAATACTGTGTCCAGCATGAATCCAGCTTTTACTTATAGCACTCAAAAAGGTATTTATAAAATAGAAAGTTTTAAAACATTTAACTTATGTTCATTTTCTTTACCATACTGATTCAGATCCCTGAGCAAACAGGAACCAACATACCAGAGATTCCAATGTGAAAGGGAGGAAATCCTCTATTTAGACTCCAATACAAATTCTGAACCAAAGCTAAAAAGATATTTGTCTAGTGAAAATCTTGACTCAAAAAATTAATGCAGTTGAGGACACTGCTGCTGCCAGAGAAAAGAAATCAGGTGAACCATGTATTGCACACACTCGCCACTGAGACAGGAAACATAACTACAGAACAGCTTCAGTTCTAACAAGCTACTCTTCAGTTCTGCTAAAAATTCTTGCTTTTGAGTTTCTAGAGTGAGCTTTCTAAAGGGCGATGGGGCAGTTCCCAAGAAGAAGGTATACATCAGGAGACCTAGTTAAGCCATTAAGCAGTTCATCAGAATGCAAAGAGGGAGCAACATTCCAGTGCTAGAGACTGACATTGGCTATACCTCAGGAGCAAAACAAAGACGGGAAGTGTTCCCCACCCCCCTCCCCAATTGTTCAACAGTTTTAAATAAAAGGGTGGCAGCTAATAAAAAATAAATAAGTAAGATCAGGTTTGCAGGTTAAGCAAAGACAAAAATTAACACCAAGTCTGAGATCAGGTCTAGTTTTCAAGTACTTATTAAAAACAGTAAGAAAAAATAAAGTTCAACAAAAAATGAAGCACCTCCACACTCTAAAGTACATAATTCTTCTACATAACAATGTGTCAGTGCAGATCTGTACAGAGTAGAGGCCATGACACCTTTTACTGTAGCTTCTAGACATAGTCAAAATTGAAGTGAGATTTAATCTCTGAAGCAGCATCAAGATACTTTCAGCATTATTTCTAATTTGAAAAGCATAAGGTCACTTCAGAAGTGACTGAGCTGGCCTACGGGTAGGAGAAAAGAAAACTGCTGCTTCTTAACGTACTACAGTTTCATCTGTTTACATTAAAAATTCTTATTTCTTGGAACAATGGTGTAAACCTAGTTGTGGTACAGAGACATTTAGGTCAGGAATTGGTGTGAATCTCACTGGACATCAAGATAAGTCTGTGTACTTCACATATTTGCAAGCCAATGAAGAAAGCACGATTCTGTTACTGCTTATAGTGACCAGCATTTAAGCAGCAGATATTCTTCTCCATCGCATAACAAAAATCCATCCATGATCTAAGGCTTCACCCCTTGACATTAACACAGATGATCAAACACAAGACCCAGTAATTGCAGCGCAGGATCCATCAGCTACCTGAGAATGTGGGCACCGCCAACTGACTGAGCTGTCTCTTATAATTTCTTTTTCCACTCTCATCACTTGTTGGACCTTGTTAAGCTAGTCAGTCCTGCAGGGGGACACAGAACAGACATTTCAAAGAAAAATTAACTATTTTTCACATGAGTATTGGTTAAAAGCTCTAAAGACACTGAAGCACAGCCTACTGCTTTTCTTGATCAAGTGACTGACTACCAACCAAGCATCTCCTATAAGAACTGCTGGTCTGAACAGCACTGGTGAACTGTGCAGGTCCAGAGGAGGGCCACAAAGATGATCAGAGGGCTGAGAGCACCTTCCCTATGAGGACAGGTTGAGAGAGCTGGGGCTCTTCAGCCTGGAGAAGGCTCGGGGGGGGACCTTACAGAGGCCTTCCAGTACCCAAAGGGGGCCTACAGGAAAGCTGGGGGGCGGGGACTTTTTTGTAAGGATACCTAGTGACAGGATGAGGGAGATGGCTTTAAACTGGAAGAGGGTAGATTTAGACTAGATATGCCAGAGGGAAGAAAGGCACTACAGAGGGACCTGGATAGACTGCATCGATGGGCCAAGGTAAACCGTACGAGTTTCAAAAGGGCCAAGTGTCGGGTCCTGCACTTTGGTCACAACAACCCCAGGCAACCCTACAGGCTTGGGGAGGAGTGGCTGGAAAGCTGCCTGATGGAAAG
>NC_034412.1:82378655-82395445 GCF_002078875.1 Numida meleagris | reverse complement strand
TATTTGGAAGAAATTCTTTACTGTGAGGGTGATGAGACACTGGAATAGGTTGTTCAATGAGGTTGTGGATGTCCCCACCCTGGAGATATTCAAGGCCAGGCTGGATGGGGCTTTGAGCAACCTGATCTAGAGAGAAGTGCCCCTGCCTATGGCAGGAGGGTTGGAACTAGGTGATCATAAAGGACCCTTCCAACCCAAATCATTCTATGATTCTATGATAATTTAGTGCGGTTACAAGTTTGTAGTGTGTATACCTAGAGAAGAAAGTTCAGACTGAATATATCATGTAAACAAAAAAAGATACTGTCCAGCCTGGAAAAACGCTTGCAATCTCCTTACGTGGCTGGTATAAATTTAACTGTTTTAAGAGTGATAAGAGTTTTACTTAAGACTAAAACAGAAACAACCATTACTTCAGAAGACCACATGTTCAAAGCGTGCTCTTGCTTTTTAATAATGATTTTAGGATGAACAAGAGAACTGGAAAGGATGGCTATTTCACCCCCAAAGCTCAGGACTGTTAGATAAAGGCTTCATTCCCACACAAATGCCTATTCAGATGCTTACTTAAATCATCCCGGAGAAGTGAAGCCCACAGCAAGTCAGTAACAATGAAAAGGTCACAACATCACTTTACTACTGTGCAGTGCCACACATGCAACCAGCATCTAGGAGAAAGTCTAGCAATCAACGAACGAATGAATGAATAGGTCTAGCACACTTCCTGGATTATCATAGTGAAAACCATGAAGCCTTCTGCTAAAAAGGCAAAGTCTGCAGAAAGCTGTTGAAAAAAACACAGTTATCAGAAAACGTGAGTTCACCGAGCCAAAAGAGTATTTAATTCAAAAACATTCCAAGCCTGACGAGCTCGAGAAACTGAACCGTAGGATTCTGTAGTATACCATGGCTCTGCTGCAAGCTAACAAACTCACACACTTTCAGGAGCAATCCATGAAACTGATGGCTGACAGTAAATTAAGCAGGTGGGCTTTACTAAAGGATTCCGAGTTTCTACTTCATGGGAATTCTCGTGTTTCTTTATAATTGAAATGATGAGTAAAAGAAAAATCACTCTTTTCTCCTAGTAGATCAAACTCCTTTGTAATGAGAAATTGGATTTTTTTACTATTAAGAAGAGTTTGCAGTTGTATGAAATCCTTCAACTAGACTGCACACGGTGGTTCCCTGAAATCAACTCACACAACTTATTTATTATCTGCTGAAGTTGCAGAATGAGAGGTATCTTGTATTTAGATGTCAAATTATCATGAAGTAAACACATCAGCCCTATAAATTCTACAAAGTTTTTATTTCCAGACATGTTGATGGCATTTTTTAATAAATTGGATCAGGGTTTGTATATTTTTAATAATCTTGGACATATACTAATTTTTATCAATGAGTGCAACATGCCTTTAAGCCACCAGTTAATTTGGTACATTTGTCATCAGCTTACATTTCAACACTCTATGATACCTATGCCACATATTTGCGTCTTTAGCTTTCTTCTTTCAAAGACCTGGCTAATACCTCCACCCAGAATTCCACACATAGCCATCAATTTTGTATCTAAACAAAATTAGGCTTGGTAAATTAGACATAGTTTGGAATTGGCAACATGTCAACTAGGTCAACAAGAACTAAGCACAAATCTATGTAAAAACTCCAATTGAAATATGAGGTAGTAACTGCATCTCCTTTCTTCACAAGGTCTTCTAGAATTTGAAGTTAAGACTGAAAGTGCCTCACATGTTTCAGTTAGGCTAAAAGAACTCTAAATTAATTTAAACTGTGAACTCAAATTTGGTCTTGAACACACCCAACGCATACAAGAAGTAATAACATCATTCCAAGTAAATAGGTAGCATATCTCAATTTACATGTCATGCACAACCAATCTGCAGTCTACATTTTATCATAAAATCCTTTGAGTTGGAAAGTATAGTTACTTCTGTTGAACCTGTGTGTTATAACTAAAAAGACTATGTGCACGCATACAGACTTTCAATTATTTAACATATGATGATGAAGGCCGAATTTTACCAGTTTTCACTGGAGATAGAAAAAAGCAGAAATAAAGAAACAAAGACCCTGAATACAAATTTTTCTCTCTACATTAGGCATACAGAAAAGATGCCAGACACAAGAGAATAGGAAGTGAATTGGTCTCTTATTTTAGCTTTAAAGCATTTGACATATTTTAGACTAAATAGCTACTTCACTTTTGGGTTTGCTTTTTAAGTTTTAAAGTGTAATAAGCACATACCTATAGAATTTGATTAACTTCCGACCAATCATTAAATGGCACAAAACACAGCACCAAGTGGCAAGATTCCAAGTTTTGGACTCAGACCCACATCTGGTGAGAAACACAAACCATGAAGCGAGAAAATTATACCATACCTACTACGGGAATTTATTGGAAATTAGTCAAATTCATAACAATTCTGTAAATAATTTCTATCTTTTATAAAACTCACATTATTAACAACTGACTGGGCAAGAGAGAGATCAAGGAAAAACAGACGTTTCAAGTACATAATGGGAGGATTTTTAATACTATAATCATGGGGAGTACAGAAAAGAGCACAGATTTAAACACAGTGGACAACAAACTTAGAAACACTCCATTCCTTCTGTATTGCAGCACACATTCCTCCTTAGCAGAACAAAATACACATTTCTTGAAGTGAAAAATCAATCCGAGTTCATTAGCCTACTTTAAAAAAAATCTGAAATTATACCTCTTCATTTCATATTACGTAGAAAAGAGAGGAGGAATTATATAGCTATTTTATTCCTTAAAATGAACAAAACCGCATGAAATTCTGTACTGTGTTTAAGTAGCTGAGAAGTAGTGCATCTGAATCAGAAGCATTAAGGAAAAACCAACACAGTGATTACTTTTTCTCCTGGAACACCGTGAACCATAAGAAAACCAGAAGAGACAGAACCTCCACCAAGTTCTAGTATTCCATTCAAAATCCAGCAAGTTTCTCTTATCCATGATAGTTCTATCCTACTGCTTCCAGCAAGACTCAAGCGATGTGAAACGGTAAACTTCAGCAGTTTGGACTGATCTTTAAGTACGCTAATTCTCCCTGCTAATAAAACAACTTAGGAAGGTAACAGGAACTACTTCAGAAGGCCAGCTTGATCTTCAAGGTCAAGAATACAAGATTAGAATTTCTATTAAAAAAATAATAAAAATATGATTACAGTATGTATTCCCAGCAAGAGGGAAACTACCACAGGAATCAGATAAGTCTCAGTTCTAGTATTCTGGAATATGTCATATGAATTTACTTATCTGGTACCAAACTTCTTAAGTCTCACAGGTCAGGGTCACTCATAATCCACAAAGAGCAAAACAGCCTTCATTACTGATCGACAAGGACAAGAATGAAGGAAGCTAGGGGACCATTATAGATTTACTAGTGACAAAGCTGCTTAATAATTACTGTTTGCCACATGATCAGGTCAGTTGGATCTCAGAGGGTAAGTGGAGAACTATAGTGTCACAAAGAAGAACTCTTCAAATGCACCATCCAAATCACCACCAAGTGGCTATTCTTGCAGACAGCAGTAGAAGAGACTGCTCAGGTGCTTCTGAGTTTGTGATGGCCTATGATGCTTGGTGACTAATGAAGCAGACAAAGTGAGTAGATGTGCAACCTGTTGTTCCTACCCAGGATATTGATAAGAAGTTCTTGAAAAAACAACAAACAAAAACTCTTGAAGCAGTTTTTCTACTACCTTTAAGAAGGACAGTTAACATCAGTTTCCTCAAAAAAAAAACAAAAGTGATTTGATCCCTGAGAGAGATTTTGAGAAAAACACCAATGCCTCCTGCCCCTGGAGACATTCAAGGCCAGGCTGGGCTAGGCTCTGAGCAACCTGATCCAACTGTAGATGTCCCCGTTTAGTGCAAGGGAGTTGGACTAGATGACTTTTAAATGTCCCTTCCAACTCTAAGGATTCTATGATCTCTTCCAAGAACGTTAAAGAATCAAAAACAACTTCCCATCACTTCAAACAACAGCTCTCGAAATGCCATGACAGGCAGAAAGCTGAAGTCCTCACATAAAACTGGGCTTAGACCATCCCTCCCGGAACCTCGGGCAAGTATTTCTGAAGTCACCAATTAAGAGGCATATTCAGCATGTAAGACCACAAGTTTAAGTAGCAAAAAATCATTGTACCAACCAAGTTTCCTTATGGACACACAGAAGTATATGGAGCATCTTCACAGCTTCTTTGCCCACAACATCAGTGCAGAAACTATTGACTAGATAAACAAGAAATCCACAATCCACTGAATTTTCAGTTCACTCCCTAAAGGTCTGTGTGACAAAGATCTCTTGCTGGAGATTATGCCAACAATTCAGACATGACTGATAGCATATTCATCTCTTAGGGCTAGGACAGATACATGAATTGGCATTCAAGGTAAAACTGTGTCAAGTATGAAGGGTATTTGTGCAACACACAAAACTGATGTGGAAGTAACAAAAAAAGAAGGAAGACAACAAGTAATGCAGCCGGGTTATAATAACCCAGATGAGTTATTGGAAGGTTTCGTTTAGAGTAAATTTTACCATATGACTTGCTAAATACACCTTATCAACCACCAAAAGAAGTATACAAGCATACCTGAAATTCTGACTGATTACAAGGTCAGCTACTGCCAGGGAAGGAACTGCCTCTCTCCTGCTCCTCAGAGTCTACCTGACTCAGTGCTATTGTACACTAAGTACAGAAAACCTCTCTCATATTAACATCCCAGCCTTTTTAACTAGATCAAAAAACAAAAGCTTTTTTAAAGCTTTCCAAGGAACAGAGTCAAAGGCATTACATACATAGATAACTGGTTAAAGACAGAAGTATATGGTTAGTTTTCAACAGCGGAAAAATCACAAGAATGTCCTGGGGTTGCCAGTGCTCTTCCTCCACCATGAGTTGACACTGATGCGGTCTTGAATAGTACATGTAGTTCTAGTTTCACCTCTCGAGAAGAAAGCAGAACTAAGAAAACAAAAGAAAGGAGGGAAGAATGATCAAATTTAATAAACAAACAGATTCTTTACAGGGAACAAGCATGAAGGAAACACCTGACATTATCTGCCTTTTTATTATTTTAACAGAATGATTTCCATAAGATGCCTCCACTTCTTTTAGGACTAAGAAAAGGGTCACAGAAAGTATTCATAACCAGATGACACCAGAGATTAACACTAAAGTTTTCTGTTGCTTCAAAATCACACACCCACACAGTAGTAACAACTTACAGCAGAATAACCTAGTAAATCAGTTATCAAAATGAAGATAAATTTCTCTAACAGATCATGATAAACCACTGAGTTGTTCTGATCTGATAGTGCAGAGACGATCATGACCCCTACTGAACAAGTGCCTGACTATTCTTTGTTTGAAGTAATGTTTAGAATGACTCCATAGAACCCATTCAAACTGTAACAGAACGAAAGGCTTCTCAAACAGATCACAAGAGCTTGACACTGCAAATGGGATTGTACCATGTTACAGACAGTAAATTTTGAACAGTATCAGCTACTAGCAGCCTGCATTAGCATGGACATTTGTACCTACATTTTTTCCCCACTTGCTTGAACAACTGTTTAAAATTCAAATCCACTACAGTGACTTGAGTCATCAGCAGTCATTATCCACTAATATTCAGTTTTTACCATGTTGAGTAAGTTAGAATACCTGAGTAAAAATAAATATTGAAGGAAAAAGGGGAAAAACAGGAAGGGAAAGCAAAAGGAAAAAACTGCAAAGAAAAACATTCCTACAATACAAACCAATTTATTTAGACTGAAAATAAGGACACACGCTTATAGCCAGAATGATTTTGGAATCAATTTCCAGAAGAGAACAGTTCAGTCCTTTCACATGACTACTGACAAGCATGCAGAAATCCATAATAAGAAGATAGAGCACTTCTTGGCACAGCACGATCACCAGAGGCTGATATTTCCTGAATAAGGCGGTATGAAGAATCCATTCCCTCGAGTACCACACAATGCAGAACCTAGCAGCAACACCTGAATGAAGAAACTGAGCGGATTGGACACTTCGAGGAAGACACTGCAGAAGCCTCTTGATGGAAAGTATAAATTACCTTGGTAAGCACATTTTTAGTGTAAAGCAAATAAATTATGAGGATACTCTATACGGAAATACATAAAAAAAATCAAAAGCTAAGAGAACTTTTTGTTGAGACGTCAGTATTACTTAAAAAAATAACAAACAATACATGAAGGATTGGAAGATGACAATTCGGTAATTTTAAAAAGTCAAAGATAGGAAAATACTGCTCACAAAAGTTGAAGGATTAAAAGATAGAGTGGCCCAGGTTATTCCTTGAATAACCTGGTTGAAGGCACACGAACCAGAATTTGAGGAAGCCCACAGCCTCTGCATTGCTCAACTGGTATCACAGCAAACTTTTGAGACTGAATTTAGTACAGTTGGCACTTTATACAGAGCAGTTTAAGGCAGCTGTAGACCTCAAGTAGATCTTATTTTTCTCTCCCCCGCCAAATGACTTGCATCCAATCTACCAATCACAAAAGAGCAGCTTACTATAATCTGCATTATATATGGCAGCAATATTATTAATCAAAGGTACTCAGCAGTTTTGCACCAGTAAAATTTTAATCTGGAATTTAATTGTGTAGCTTTTTTTGAACATGAAAAATAAACCAAATATGATGTACAAACCTTTTTTTGACAGAAGTTATGAAAAGCAGCAGCATATTCAACCTTGGATTAACTATACTGACCTCTGCTTAGGAAGCTAGTTCATAAAGCAGCAGAATTATGATAGTGGTAATTATTACCCTTTATGTAAAAGATTTTGACTAAGTCTTCAACTCAGATGGTTTGAAGAAGCTGAGACTTGTGTGGAATGAGGAAGATAAGTATTTATAATCTGAAAACTGTGCATTTTTTAAATTAGCGTGTAGTGCTTCAGAATACAACACAGCAAAGCAGCAATTATTTCCAAAGAAATGCTCCTTAAATGTGAGTGATCTCCAGTTACCACAAAAGCTAGGATGTCCCACATTACAAGAACAGGACACCACTAAGTTACACGGAATCTGAGAGTTGAAAAACAAAGAGGCTACAAGTTCTGCAATCTTCTATTTACCAACAGGCCTTAAGAAATAAATTACAAATTTACATCTAGTGACATTTACCCAGCTCTCACCCCTACAGTACAACACAGTGACACAGAGATGCAAGTCTAGATGGAGGTTAAGAATCAAGTAATTAAAAGTAACAATGCAGACCTCAGAAGAATTCTGGGAGAAACAAAACACTTATCTAAGAAGGGGTTAATCCAATTTCAAGGTATTATACAGGAAGCAGGTTTGTGCCAGAAATGGAAACAAAAATACGACGACTTGCCACACGCGTCTTTGATCTGAGAAGTCATATGCAGCTGATCACATCCAATAAAAAGGGGATTCAACCTTTACTGCTCAATGCACTTCTGCGGATTCAGAATCCCATGCTCTTTGCAATACATCATCTACTCCCTTATGGTATTAAATAGATGAACCACTACATCCATCTTTCTTATTCTCCCCTCCCTTCTTCCTGGCTCCTCTATGCCTTCAGCAGATGGAAAGATAAAGTGGTAGATTGGTAGTGACAAAAAGATATATCACATAATAACTTTACACCCTCAAAGAAGCTTTTCAGTCCCCTCCAGAATATATGGTAACTAAATTTAATGACAACCTATTTTTCAGAAGTTTGATAGCGAAAATGTGAAACACAAATTCAGTTCTCTATCAATGTCCCAACCTATCAAAGTTTCCTCTGAGTACACAGATAAAGTGAAAGACAAGGTCCTAACCACGACAAAGAAGTTTAAGTTAGTGAAGTCTATAAAGCTCTGGCTGATCCCCAAACTGCACATAAACACACTGAACTCTAAAGGTTAGAATAACAACCTTGTTTGAAGCCTTGATACCTGAATCATATTCAAGAAGAAGAGATCCATTGTAACTGCCTATACAAAACACCCATATAATAGAGCTGAGAAATAAAAAAAGTCAGGGGGCGGATAAGGGGGAGAGGTGCTAATTTTCCCCATTGTAGCTGTAGGCAGTATGAGTCCTGGCTACTTGCCAGCGACGGGAATACAGCTCCTCAACAACATGAGCTGATCTGATAAATCAATCAGTGTGACAAACTCCTTTTCTTTCCCCTCACACAACTATTAGTGCTTACTACCACAGCAAACCAGTTCAGCAGACTCAACAGAAAACTTACCCAGAACAACAAAAATCATCGTAGGTCCCCCAGAACAACTTATAACAGGAGGGCAGCTGGCTATTAGATCAGACCAGTAACACCACAAAGGGAGGATAAGCAGAACCACATTATTGCTAGCAGCACTGTAATCTTGTTGATTTGGATGCTGTTCGGTCAATTTAGTTTCCAGCTCATTTTAAACTCCCCTCAAAAAACTGTTGCTAAAAGAAGCAGTTAGAAAAAAAAAATAAATCAGAAGCCTTGTTCTATCCTGGGAAGCCACTTACACTTGACTCAGGAGAAACAGCAGGTACATAGTAAACCTGCTTAGGAAGCTGTGCCAAGCTAAACTAGTTCTGACCCTTCCTTCCTTCTCTCTCCTGACACGTTTCCCCCTCTTGTTTGTTGGGTTAGCTGTAAGCTAGATTAATTTTACAATATAGTCTATTGAGTAGTTTAATGAATGAATCCTTATACCAGTCTACATATCATGAAGGTACATTAAGTCCAGAAAGAAATAACAGTGAAATAGTGTTATGGATCAACAGAAAAACAAAAGTTTCTAGCTTCAGTTGTTAGTACAGTGTTACTGAATGACAGCTCTAAGTGAAAACTGAGAGTGGCGTTGTAACTACAAATATCCCCAAGTAACAAGCCAACGAGGTGGGAGACTGGTCTGGCTGAACAGAAACCTTTTGCTTGAACTCAGGAACAAAAGGAAAGTTTATGGTCTTTGGAAAAGGGGGCAAGCGACTTACGAGGCGTACAAGCATGCAGTGAAGCTGTGCAGGGAGAAAATTAGAAAGCCAAAGCCCAGCTAGAACTGAACCGAGCCACTAAGGTGAAAGACAACAAGAAATATTTCTATAAATACATCAACAGTAAGAGGAAGGCAAGAGAGAATCTCCATCCCTTGTTGGATGCTGAGGGCAACACGGTGACCGAGGATCAGGATAAGGCTGAGGTTCTTAATGCCTTCTTTACCTCAGTCTTTAATACTAAGACTAGTTGCTCTGGAGGCACACAGACACTTATGCAGGTAGATAGGGATGAGGAACAGAACAGGCCCTTCATAATCCATGATGAGATGGTTTTGGACCTGCTCTGAAAGCTGGACACTCACAAGTCCATGGGGCCAGATGGATTGCACCCTAGAGTGCTAAGGGAGTTGGCGGATGTGGTTGCCAAGCCACTCTCCATCATCTTTCGACAGTCCAGACTAACTCCAGTTGATTGGAAACTGGCAAATGCGATTCCCATCTTCAAACAGGGCCGGAAAAATGATCCTGGTAGATATAGACCCATCAGTCTCACCTCGGTGCCAGGGAAGGTTATGGAACAGACAATCTCGGGAGCCACCACAGATCAGTTAAAGGTCAACCAGAGGATCAGGCTCAGTCAGCATGGGTTCATGAATAGCAGGTCCTGCTTGACAAACCTGATCTCGTTCTATGACAAGGTGACCTGATTAGTGGATGAAGGTAAGGCTGTCGATGTGGTCTACCTGGACTTCAGTAAAGCCTTTGACACTGTCCCCCACAACATCCTCATGGAGAAGCTGGCTGCCCATGGTTTGGATGGGCATACGCCCTGCTGGGTGAAACACTGGCTGGATGGCCAGGCCCAAGGAGTTGTGGTCAATGGAGTTAAATCCAGTTGGCAGCCAGTCATGAGCAGTGTCCCCCAGTGTGCAGTACTGGGGCCACTTCTATTCAACATCTTTATCAATGATCTTGATGAGGGGATTGAGTGCACCCTCAGTAAGTTTGCAGACAACGCCAAGTTGGGAGGGAGTGTTGATCTGCCGGAGGGTAGAAAGGCACTACAGAGGGACCTGGATAGACTGCATCGATGGGCCAAGGTAAACCGTACGAGTTTCAATAGGGCCAAGTGTCGGGTTCTGCACTTTGGTCACAACAACCCCAGGCAACCCTACAGGCTTGGGGAGGAGTGGCTGGAAAGCTGCCTGATGGAAAGGGACCTTGGTGTGCTGATGGACAGCCGGCTGAATATGAGACAGCAGCATGCCCAGGTGGCCAAGAAGGCCAAAGGCATCCTGGCTTGGATCAGGAATGGTGTGGTGAGCAGGACTAGGGAAGACATCCTGCCCCTGTACTCAGCACTGGTGAGGCCCCACCTCGAGTACTGTGTTCAGTTTTGGGAGCCTCAGTACAGAAAGGACATTGAGGTGCTGGAGCAGCTCCAAAGAAGGGCAACAAGGCTGGTGAAGGGCTTGGAGAATATGCCCTACGAGGAGCGACTAAAGGAACTGGGGCTGTTTAGTCTGGGGAAGAGGAGGCTGAGGGGAGACCTCATTGCTCTCTTCAAATACCCGAAAGGTGATTGCGGTGAGAGCAGGGTTGGTCTCTTCTCCCTGGTGACAGGACAAGGGGAAATGGCCTCAAGTTGCACAAGGGAAGGTTTAGGTTGGAAATCAGGAAAAACTTCTTTACAGAAAGGGTTGTTAAGCACTGGAACAGGCTCCCCAGGGAGGTGGTTGAGTCACCATCCCTGAATGTGTTTAAAAACCGTTTGGATGTGGTGCTCAGGGACATGATCTAGCAGTGGGTTGTTAGAGCAGTATGGTTAGGTTGCGGTTGGACTTGATGATCTTGAAAGTCTTTTCCAACCTAAGCAATTCTATGATTCTATGATCTCCATTTTTGTTTACAGAAGTTACAGCTTAAGAAACGTGTAGTATCTTAGTATGTACAATGCAGAAAGACTAGCAGAGTTCAAATTTCTCAGCTCACCATCAATTACATAAAAAATAAACAGCTACCATATAAGAACATACGATAATCAAGTCCAAGCTATGCCTAAAAACTATAGACAAAGATTACAGCACTTCATAGGAACACTTAAAATTTGAATTGCTTCCATATACTACCATCTAGATACAAGCAGCACAAAAAAACAACCATAGATGTTGTCCACACTATTGAAGACAAGTATATTTACTTGTATGCTCTGCAACACACTTTTAAGTGCAAACAATTCAGACAATGCATTGCTTCCACTCTGCATGCTCTGTGTAGCAGGTAGAGTTTTGCCTTTCATATAAGCTCTATATATTCTTACAAATGCAGGTCCTCAACAGATCAGTGAAATACTCTCGAATCTACTGCTACATATACAGAGCAATTCTGTCCCCATCTGTTTTTTAAACTAAGCCTGTGGATGTCATTATTCTAACTTTTCTTATATTGTATCCCTGGGAAAAAAAAAGATATCCCCTCAAAAATACGCAGTGACAGCAGCAGACAAGACGTAGAGAGAGGAGCTGATGAGTTGGCTTGTGAGAGAGAAGCTGATTTAACAGTACATATTTGAAACAAAGATATTCCAACACAAGAAAAGTAATTCCCATGTGTTTTCTCACATTTCAGTCTAAAGACAGCTCATGTGATACACCACAGCAACATCCAATGACATACATACACAAGTTGGGTCCAACCATTTTTCATTAATCTGATTATTTAATGGGGAAGTAAGGGTGGTACGTTCAGGACTATCTTCCATCCCTGTCAGCTGATAGTGCCATAGGCAGCTACACTGACCCAATGATTTATTTCTCCTGTTATCCACCCTGTTTCTATCACACAGTCCCACTCCCCTCCTCGTGCTTGCACTAGTTTTTTGTTTTGTTTTGTTTTGTTTTTTTTTTTTACACAAGCCAGTAGCTCCTCTCAAACTGACAATCGAGCACTGAGTTAAAGCAGATCCAACAGGGGTCCACTGAACACTGATACAAGCATATGCGCAGCAGGAACACGCAGCCAGGATTATGGTTTCTCCATTCTAGTAACAGTTCCATGAGACTTGATGATGCAAGATGGTACTTTGCTGTACTTTTAGATTGTGATTTCATAATGCAGTGCGTTCAATAATTCTGATTCCAACTCCGCAATACCAGTTTAAACTACTCTCTGCATGACACCACCCTCAAAACAGCATCTAGAACTGCTTGTGAGTGTGTGCTGAGATTCCAGTCTAAACTTAAATCCTGTTGCATTAGGCAAAGTATCATCAGGAGGTTAAGAGAGGTGATCCTTTCCCTCTACTTAGCACTGATGAGATTGTACCTGGTGTGCTTGACCCCTTAGTGCAAGAGAGGCCCAGATGTGCTGAAAAAGAGTTCAAAGGAGGGCTATCAAGATGATGATGGGATTGGAGCACCTGTTCTGTGTGGGTGACAGAGCACTGGCAAGGTTGCCAAGAGGCAATGGAGTCTCCTTCTCCTTGGAGATCTCCAAAAGCTGTGATGCTTACGGTGTGATGTGAGCCCAGGTACCAGCTCTTGATGCCCCTGCTTAAGAAAGTGGCTTTGGCCAAGTGACATCCAGAGGTCCCTTCCAGCCTTCAATATCCTCTGTTTCTAGTTTCCTTCCAACGTCTAACTGAACAGTCAGATTACTTCTCTTGCCTGTTTTACACTGGAGTTGTACTAGGAATTTCACATTACAGCTCAAAGCACAACAGAACCCCAGGAAAATCTCACCAGTATTACCGCTCATACTGGATAATGACTTTAT
The DNA here is from genome assembly GCF_002078875.1 of Numida meleagris. Classification (NCBI taxonomy): domain Eukaryota; kingdom Metazoa; phylum Chordata; class Aves; order Galliformes; family Numididae; genus Numida; species Numida meleagris. The sequence goes on along the minus strand of NC_034412.1, from coordinate 82,382,618 downwards.
AGCTGTAGTAACCTTATTTGCTGTTTAGAGAACCTAGAACACCACGGAAGCAAAAGTTCCAAAGCAGGTATCATTTTGAGACCATTCTTCTGTACAGTCTGTTAGTGGCCTGACAGGTAAAGAGCACCGGGCCATCAAAGCAACCACTAGCAGACACAACATAACAGAAGTACAGTAGAATCATTAGACCTGATACAACATTGGCACGTAAAACTGCAGCGGCATTATAAAACAACAACAAAACCCAGTAGCATGCTGCAGAGTACTTACAGCCACACGGAAAGTGAGAATATTTGTCCACATTGTGGGAACAAAGATATGAAACAGCTCATGCAGGAGTGTTACAAGTGTGGAGATAATACCAAACACAGTTGCTACAAATCTCTTGTTTATGGGAATTTGTTTTCCTGGAAAGTGCACTTGAACTTGTTCAAAAAGAACAAGCTGAAGCAGAAATTCAAATATTGTCAAAACAGAACAACACCTCTGAAAGTTTAGAATCATTAAAACAGAACAAAGAGAATTAGATACACCGATGTATCCTAGTTTAGAAAGAAAAATGCCTGAAGAGACAATGAAAGCAAGGGAGATGACATGATTTCACAATCAGACAAAAAAAAAATTTTCATCAGCTCTCAGTTTTCCTAAGAAAGCAGCAATAGCAAGACTATCTGCTGTCAGGTGTGAGCTGTATCAAAGGATCAATAGAACTTCTGTCCTTCCTAAGTAAAGGTGCACTTATTTTTTTTTTATGAATTAGTTGTCTATATTATCAAAATCTTTAATATCCACAGTGAAAAGTTATTCACTGTCTTCCATATTTTCACAACACAATGCAAGGCCCCAGCAAGAAAATGTCAGCTTCCCTGACTGGAGTTACCTGGCACTCTTCATTAACAAGTCTCATGTTACAGCACCGTTCTTTGTGCATAAGAAACCGTGATAACGTAACAAAGAGCACCAGTTTGTGTTGTAGTGTCTTTATGCACCCCAGCTATTACTAGGTCTGCTCTGTCCACATCAAAGTTATGGGAACTCTACACACTTGCCAACTCTTCACCTGTAAAGTTCCAGTAAAATTGATCAGTGGGGTCAATGACTGTTTTGGAGAACTGCATAAATCCTATTTCTTAAGGCTGACGGCAGTCTAAAGCAAGACTTATATCTCCACACCAATGCCTCTAATGCATTTAACCAATAAACACTGCCAAGTTTTACTTAAAGGGCACTGAAACATAACTTTGAGCCATTCTGATATGCATCTCTATAAATTATTTTTCAGTATGAATCACCGTGGAAACTGGTTGCTGGATAAAATAGGTACTTCAACTTTGGGCTTTCTGGCAGTTTTCCATGAACACAAGAATTTGAAATAAGGGTATTTTGTTTGCTACTTATGTAAAAAAGACCATACATAGGACAAAACATACACGTAAGCAAGGCTGTAAACGGTACTTGTTAGCATGTATTGCACACAAGAAGACCTACAGAATCAAGATCCACAGATGACTTCTAATAGCATCTGGTTTTAAACTCTGAGTCATGCAAGAGCTAGGTACTCAGGATCAAGGCACATCCATAAGGAGAAGCCTTGGCATCTTAGGAATGCTCAGTGTTCAGCATAACACGCACAAAGCTTACCATCTGAACAGCCATTTCATACTGCATACCTATTTAGGATTTATGTAAATACATTCCACTCAATTATAACACAAAGAGGTTTGGGTTTTTTTTTTTTTGGTACCTTCAAATACGTTAGATATCAAGTAACAGATTCCTGGTAATTTCAGTAGAACTTTATCAATGTTTTTCTCTTCAAGATTAAGTGCTTGAACATTTTAACCTGGGACATAAAGTAATATTCCACAAGTCACTAATTAACATAATAGCCTGGCAAGAAACAAGCTTTTAATTCTTAAACCCATGCAAACATTCACGTTGGCAATGAGGGTTTGACAAAAAAACCACTATTCAATAAAGGAGCCCTTGGAGCAGAGGTCCCTAACCGTTACTGACCCTCAAGCAGACAGCGCACTTCAGACAACCAAAGAATTTCCACCTTGCTGTTGGGGATACAAACAATCTGCTGACTATTAGTCTCAAACTGGGCAATCAGTGTCTTGGAAGGATTATCGCTGGCTCACTTTACCATTTCCATAAATCAAGTAGATGAGGCATCCTTCACATACAAAGGATTTCAAGGTGCTCAAGTAACACTACACTACAGAAATGCATTCATCAAATTTATATCAATATGGTACACAATGCAAGACACCAAAACGAAGTTGTTCATTCAAAGGGCTAGCAGATGATATGTTCTACTTTCTTGCTCCAATTCTTAACATAACGCTTGACAAATTGTAGTCCACAAAGCTCTATCACCTTTCACCAATTTTTGCAAAAAAGAACTGATGAGAGTGGAATGACTTACAAGATCCCTCCTCCTTGACACGAAGCTAGCTCAAGAGCTTGGAGACTACTACTTCACCACATCATTTTCCTTGCTTTGCTACATAGGTACGACTCACGAAAAGAGTAGAGAAAAGCCCCTACATTATGCCAAATAAATCATATCACCAATCGTATCCACCACTTTCCTTTCCTTTAGACCTTCCAGATAACACTAGTTTCAGCACGACTCTTCAAATCTTTAAGAATATTCTTCTGAGTGAGAATAACTAACTTTAAAAACAGAAATGTTCAATTAAGAGTTCATCTAGAAGTTAACACTACCGAATTCCTAAGCATTAAAGGAAACAGAACCACATTAAAGTGTGTTCTACCTCTATTACCCTGACTACTCACTTTCCACCACTTTGTTTAGGCTTTCAGCCATGGGCTGCTCCATAGGCATGCCAAGTAACAGCTCTTACCGGAGAGAGCTCCTCACAATTAAACCATAGCCCACGTCTCTCCTCCTTTGCACCTGCTAATTGCATAATACAGGGCTCCTTTCTATTAATTGAATTTGGCATAATGATTATGAAAAGAAATTATATTCTAAGAAGCCATCTCCTTTTAGTTGGAATAAAAGAGCATGAAGTGACAACACAGAGTAATCTGAGAGAAGTGTAAGCAATTAGGTTCTGGTTTTACACTTAACAAATCTCGGCGAAAGAGCCACTAGAGGAGTTGGAAGATGCTCCTCAAACACAACACATCTGCCCAGCAGAGGTCCCAATCTACAGTGACGCTTCATCTCACGGAGCACTCAGTGCATTTCTGCGCAGCCCTCACATACTCCAGTCAGGTGCGACTGCGTTCCCTGAGCACACCCAACAGCATGCTCCTACCAGCTCAAAGTCCTCCAGCTATCGAGCAGCCTTTTGGGATTCCAGTTTAGATTTAAAACTGAAATGTCACCAAGCAAGATGTAAGCAGAGGAGTGCCTATTTCACATGTAACTTGTGAGAGATCAGTTCACCAAACCACAGTTTACCACAACACCTACACTGAGGAAGCTCTTCCTACATATACATAGTTAAACCACACTCTTTCCACAGGTTTTCCTAATATATGTATATGAAAATTCCTTTCCGAAGGAATATCATGTTCCTCTCGAAGGATTAAGAAGAGTGCAAGTAGATACAGGTGCCCTAACACCCACAGGTGCCACAGCAGGTGCTTAGCAGCGCTCCAAAACACGCACGGAGCAGCCACCAGGTTACCAGAGATTCGCAGAAGCAGCAGGAAGGAAGCGGGCAAGGCTGCTCCCCGGCAGCGTACTGCCCGTAGGCACCGGCCGTGCCCTGCGCACACGGGGCCGCACCGGGCTGCCCATCCTCTCGGTTACACCGAGATGCGCTCCTGGGCTCAGCTGTCAGCGCAGATCACTGACGCGGACACGCTATCTCAAGATCAGTGATTTCTGTTTCCGTAAGCAGGAGAGCTCCGTCGAATCGACACAAACACGCAGCCCCAGGCATCCAAGTGCTTACGCACCAAAAAAAAAAAAAAAAAAAA